>NC_045438.1:38304572-38324420 GCF_002776525.5 Piliocolobus tephrosceles
AAAAAAAAAAAAAAAAAAAAAAAAAAAAAAAAAAAAATTCCATGCTAGATAATGAGGACCTTATTCAAGGTAGTGGGGATGAGGACAGAATGTGTTTATTTAGGCTGAGGACTGATTGGTTGTGTTTAGAAGGAGAAGGTTAAGATAACTCTCAGGTTACTGGGACATTATGTAGCTTATGGATACTAATGGAAAATTAAGATGGGATAAAGAGATGGTTACAGTTTGATTCTCATTATTTACTGTAGTTACTTCTATAAAGTTGCCTAAAACACTGAATTAAGAAACATTAAACTACTGTTCCTGGGGAAATACAGAGTTAGTTTCCTTTGAGCCTCTGGTCACAACATTTTCATCAACCGATGATACATAACCTTATTTTATGTGTTTCTGTTTAAAGACACCTTATTTAATATGTATTATTGATTGATTAACGTCAAAGTCACAGCTAAAAACACTGTAACTCATACCTACATGAAGCTAACCCAACACATGCATTTTCTCTACAAGGCACATCACACTCTTCATGTGCTTGGGAATACTAGAGAATATTTCAACGCTATGCTTGGGGATAGTATTTAATTTAATTTAATTAATTTATTTAATTTTTTCTTTTTTTTTTGAGATAGAGTCCCTCTCTGTTGAACAGGCTGGAGTGCAGTGGCACAATATCGGCTTACTGCAACCTCCGCCTCTCGGGTTCAAGTGATTCTCCTGCCTCAGCCTCCCGAATAGCTGGGATTACAGGCATGCACCACCACACCCATTCATTTTTTGTATTTTTAGTAGAGACAGGGTTTCACTGTATTGGCCAGGCTGATTTTGAACTCCTGACCTCAAGTGATCAACCCGCCTCAGCCTCCCAAAGTGCTATGCTAGGATTACAGGTGTGAGCCACCATCACGCCTCGCCAAGGGGGTAACTTTTTTTTTTTTTTCTGGACAACAGTCTTGTTTTTGTCGCCCAGGCTGGAGTGCAGTGGCACGATCTCGGCTCACTGCAACCTCCACCACCCAGGTTCAAGCAATTCTCCTACCCCAGTCTCCCAAGTAGCTAGGATTACAGGCGCCCACCACCACGCCCAGCTAATTTTTGTACTTTTAGTAGACACGGGGTTTCGCCATGTTGGCCAGGCTGGTCTCAAATTCCTGACCTCAAGTGATCTGCCCACCTCGGCCTCCCAAAGTACTGGGATTATAGGCATGAACCACCGTGCCTGGCTGGGGGTAGCATTTTAAAAAGTGAAATCCCAAACAGAAAGCACAAAAATATGATGAATGTGGCACTACACAGACAGCAGAAAGGATACTTGTTAACTGTGTAAGAGCTGAAGGAAGAAAGCAGAGCATTGCCTTGTTTGACCCTGCTGGGAACATGTGTGACCAACACACAACCCAAAATTTTCACTGCTTTCTGAATGTCTGGAAGTGAGTGTGAAAACAGTGTGAGTTTTTATCTTCAGGGTTTCAAATAAATTTTAGGAAGGAGAAAAATTCACAAATGTGGGATCTGTGAATCATAAAGATTGACTGTAATCATTTGGAATTTGGAAATTTTGCTTTTGACGTGCCTTGAAGACATGCAGCTGCAATGTCTTAGAATGAAAGTTGTGAGAGATGTTGACCCAGAAAGTAGATCCTGACTTTGTGAGAGATCATGATGGAGTATGAGATTATTTACATAATGTAAACACAGAGTGTCAGGATGGAGGTGGGTGAGGAGGGGCTGCTTCAATGCTGCGGCAAGATTGGCAGGGTGCGTGAGGCCTTAAAAGGAGCTTTTGATCCTCAAGTGGTGAGTTTCTACCTGCACTGCTTCCCTTCACATCTTGCAGTAGAATCTAGTGTAAGCTGGGCTATGGCTGACATCCTTGTGAGGGGTCCAGGGAACTGGATTCAAAATTACTACTGCAAAAAAAGTCACTTTTCGAGCTATGCTTCGTGGAGAACAAAGTCTTCTAGAAGAGGAGCATGGGTCAGAATTTAGTGGAGAGGAGAGCTCTGTGAAGTGTCCACGTCTCATGCTCTGGGCTGCTGCCTTGGTGGGGAAAATGAGTGTGTCAGCTGCTCTGTCCTGGATCTCTTGTACCCTCTTTACACTCACACCAACACAACTTCTTTGAGATATGTGACTTCAGAGAGCCATACTTTGGGGCCAGACGTTCTGCTGTGATGTTCTTTCTTCAGTTATAAGTTTCTGGTATTTCAAGCCAACCCCATCCTTTCTCTGCAAACCTCGTGGTCCTTTTGTCTGAGTCTATCTTTTCTCCACCATAATCTCATTCTCACAGATCCCTCTAACTAAGCTAAAACATTTAAGACAAAAAGATGAGTTAGATTTGGAACTCAACTGCGAAATACTCTTTCTTTCTTTCCTTTCCTCTGTGCTATGTGTTAGACACTGTGCTAGAATGTGTGTATGTAGTGACAAATGAACTAGGTGCAATCCCTGCACTCTTGCACCTTATAGTGTAGGACATACCATACAGTGAGAGGCAGGCTGAAGCCAGGACACCCCAGGGGTCAAGGCCCAGGTTGTGTCAGTATTTGCTGATGTAAGATTGCACAAGTCATTTTAGCTCTTAGAATCTCTTCTCTGATTTGTAAAACGTTTGGATTTGGGTTTCTCGGTTCTTTTCTGCCCCTTTATGTTCAATGATTCTATAAAGTGAAATTCTCTCACGTTGTGTTTCAGGGTGGTGGCAAATGTTGTCTTTGAACTTGGTTGTTGTAAGCAAGCCTCAATCAAGATTGTCTAAGTTCCTGAAAGCTTTGAGCCACCAGCACTGCATATGCGTACCCCTGCAGAAAGTACAGGGTGATTGTCAATGCTTACCATGCAACTGTTGAACCCTGAAGTATTTGGATTCTGTAGAGAAATTTACTGAATGGAAGGGAAGATGCCAGCCTTGGGAAAAGGATTTGATAATACCTTGCACAATTTAACACCAGCTGGAGAGTGGATCCACCATTCCCATTGTTATGCTCGGGTTTAACTGAATGACTCCATTTGAAAGCCACCGCTGTGCTGTTGTGAACAGTAGCAGGAGCTCATGTATTGTTCAGGGTCCCCAAGAACATCTTAGAGATATGAGGAGACCCTATTCGAAATACCGAAGTTGAGTTACTTTACCAGAGGCGAACACAGAGCTGAAAACCTGTCTCAGGTGCAGTACTTTTTGCAGCGCACTCCCTGCTTTCTTAGATGCAGATCTAGTGAAAGCATGAAATGAAGCATGAATCCTAATAAATTTTTTTTTTTGTTTTTTAGAGGGAGTTTCACTCTTGTCACCCAGGCTGGAGTGCAGTGGTATGATCTCAGCTCACTGCAACCTCTGCCTCCTGGATTCAAGTGATTCTCCTGCCTCAGCCTCCCCAACTAGCTGGGATTACAGTTGCCTGCCACCACACCTAGCTGATTTTTGTATTTTTGGTAGAGACAGGGTTTCACCGTGTTAGCCAGGCTGGTCTTGAACACCCGACCTCGTGATCCGCCCACCTCGGCCTCCCAAAGTGCTGGGATTACAGGCATGAGCCACTGTGTCTGGCTTAAAAATTGTTTTTCAAATAAGTATTAGGTAACACCCCAGCAGAGGCTGGTGGTTCCTCTACTATACAATGTACACCTGTGGTTCAGATTGTCACTCTCAGCAGAAGAAAGCTTAGAGAGATGTTATACGTGAAAGAACCTCACATCTGCAATGAATGACTCAAAAACTTACAGGAAGTGTTTTACTACACTTTATTGTGTAAATATATTCCTTCTGCAAAAGGTAATTTTAAGGAAAAAAATTTTACCCATCACAAAAGATCCCCGTTTTGTTTGCTTTATGGCTAAAGAATGGTTCTATTTAAACTAATCATCTATTATAAGACATTGAGGTTGAAACCACAGAGTAGGGCATGGCTCTTGGGGTTGGCATTGCCCTTGATTGGCCATGTGACCTTAGGCATTAGAATAAATTTATTTGGCACTTTCCCTGACTGCAATGTGCAGACAGCAGCAATTTCTATTCTTTTTTCTTACCCTGTATGTTGATTACTACATAGTAAAGTGGATGGAGTTCTTCAAGCGAAAGGCTTGCTTTGAGTACAGGCCCACTGGGTCATATGGATGGGATGCATCAGTATATTTAGAACTGTGAGCAGAATTGAACTGAGTTACTAAAAAATGCAAGGCATTTAGACTCTTGGGAATACTTGATCATTACAAAATGTGACCAAAATTATAATGAAATTACTGCTTAGGCTTTTCGGACTTCAGAAACTCTGGTTACCTCCGGCAAAGAAGGGGCTCGAGTTCGTGGGCATTCTCTTCTCCTGGCTGTTTTCTATAGTAAATTGTTTTACCTTTTTCCTTTCCAGACCTCTTGTTTCCTGCCTCTTGTTCTCTGCTTCCTCCATTTCTGCCTCTTGTTCTTCTTTACTCAGTGTTCCTCTGCTACTCACACAAGTGTGGGAATCAGTATTTAAACTCAAACACTTGGGGTCTAAGGAGTCTGTGGGAGTCAAGTGACACAGTCTTTTGTTGGGACCCAGAGAAGGATTATATTACAACGTTCCAGTTCCCCAGGGAAAAGAGGAGTTTGCTATTTCAGCAGTTTAATTAAGAAAGAGCTGATACTGATGGTCAAGTCTGAAGAGACAACAAACCAAACCCTCAAATGAACGCCTTCTAGAATGCCAAGCCATTGTAAAGAGCCTACTATCAAAGTTGCAACACTTAGGAAATGCTGAGATAGTGTGGTTTCCATTATTAGCATTATTTTTTAAAAAGGTATGGGATATCTATCACAAGGCCCATATGTACAACTGGGCCTCTTGAGATTCAGCAGATGAAAGCTGCTAAATTTAAAAAGTTTGACTGAAATGTAAACATGGAGTTTTAAAAGAACACACTTCCACTGAATTGAGAAAAACAGTGAGTTGTAAAAAATTAAATAAAATAATACTGAATCACTTGGATTTGCTTTTAAAGTGACATGAATTTTTTTTTGGCATATTAATTTAATTTTAGGTATAATTCAACTTATTTCCTTTCTAAAATATGTTTTAAGGTTTATTTGGTCACATGCTGTCTGTTCCCTTCAAATGCCTCCCTCGTACTCTGTCCTCCCTCAAGGCCCTCCCAGGCTCTTTGACATTTGCAGGCAAAATAATCTCCCATCAGCCATCCTGTAGCTTTTGCTGAGGCTGCTATTGTAGCACTTACCACTGAGCACATCTCCAATTATATGCCACTTCCGCAGGAGGCCTCCTTTGAAGTTAATGGCCCCTTCTGTGGTTGTCTTACCTCTTTGTCCTAGCCCCTTTCCCAAGACTTGCTCCTCCTTCCTGTAATGGTCTGTCAACCTCCTCTTCTGGCTGAACCACAAGCCTCCTGGGGAGCGGGGGCTAACACTGTCTTGCTCACCTGGTATTAACACCTATCGTAATAGTTGATCCATAGTGGAATGCACATTTCACTGTCAAACCTAAAAGTGTGCTTTCTTATCATTGTTTTTGAAGTAAGCAATTTTTTTTTTTTTTTTTTTTTTTTTTTTAGATGGAGTCTCATTCTGTCACCCAGGCTGGAGTACAGTGGCATGATCTTGGCTCACTGCAACCTCTGCCTCCTGGGTTCAAGCGATTCTCCTGCTTCAGCTTCCCATGTAGCTGGGATTACAGGTGCCCGCCACCACAACCAGCTAATTTTTGTATTTTTAGTAGAGACAGGTTTTCGCAATGTTGGCCAGGCTGGTCTGAAACTCCTGACCTCAGGTGATTTGCCCACCTTGGCCTCCCAAAATGCTGGGATTACAGGCATAAGCCACTGCGCCTGGCCTGAAGTAAGCACATTTTAAGAAAACTTTTATTTTAAGTTTTCAATCAAATTTATCATAGGCTGGGCATGGTGGCTCACACCTGTAATCCCAGCACTTTGGGAGACCGAGGCGGGCAGATCACCTGAGGTTGGGTGTTCAAGACCAGCCTGACCAACACGGAGAAACACTGTCTCTACTAAAAATACAAAAATTAGGCAGGCGTGGTGGCACATGCCTGTAATCCCAGCTACTTGGGAGGCTGAGGCAGGAGAATCGCTTGAACCTGGGAGGTGGAGGTTGTGGTGAGTGGAGATTGCGCCATGGTACTCCAGCCTGGGCAAAAAGAGTGAAACTTTGTCTCAAAAAAAAAAAAAAAAAAGAATTATCTCTGAATTATGTTGTTATAAATTGCAAATAGACCTATTCCTCCACACATGGTAACATTGAAGATTCCTCTGTTTACTTCCACATGGTATTGCTTCTGCCTAGAATTCTGCACCAATCAGTTTTGTTGATTAACTCCCACGCATCCTTTGGATCTCAGCTTTAAGGTGGCTTCCTTTCCTAGCATCTCCCTCTCTCCTCCTGCCCACCAATTTTGAAACAATTTCCTCTAAACTCATCACTCATCACACTTTTTATTTTTATTTCACAACACTTATCAAAAGTATAGATTTCTTTTTTTTTTTTTTTGAGACAGAGTTTCGCTCTTATTGCCCAGGCTGGAGTGCAATGGTACCATCTCGGCTCACCGCAACCTCCACTTCTGGGGTTCAAGCGATTCTCCTGTCTCAGCATCCCGAGTAGCTGGAATTACAGGCACATGCCACCACACCCGGCTAATTTTGTATTTTTAGTAGAGACAGGGTTTCTCCATGCTGGTCAGGCTCTCAAACTCCCGGCCTCAAGTGATGTGCCCACCTTAGCTTCCCAAAGTGCTGGGAATACAGGCGTGAGCCACCGCGCCCAGCCAGATTTCTTTTTTATGATTTGTTTTTTTCTACTAGACTGTAAGCTACCTGTAAATAGATAACTAATGTATTTAGTGTAACATTGTATCGTTAGGACCTGGCACAATATCTGGCACAAACCAAGTGTGCAATAAATCTTTGTAAAATTATGATATATTTTGCTTTTTCTACTGCATAAGAGATACTATACCTAGATAATTGTTAGCCCTTACCAGGAAGTTTGGTGTCTCTATTGCCTTCAGCATGAAAATATACATTGTATTAGTGATAAAGAGGAATACAAAAAGTGTAGCGATTGACTATGGAAATATTTTCTTAACATAATGTGTGTGTGTGTGTGTGTTTCCTTTTTTCAGACAGAATCTTGCTCTTATTGAACAGTCTGGAGTGCAGTGGCGTGATCTCAGGTCACTGCAACCTCTGCCTCCCAGGTTCAAGTGATTCTCCTGCCTCAGCCTCCCGAGTAGCTGGGATTATAGGCAGCTGCCACCACGCCCAGCTACTTTTTGTATTATTAGTAGAGATGGGGTTTCACCATGTTGGCTAGGCTGGTCTCGAACTCCTGACCTCGTGATCAGCCTGCCTCAGCCTCCCAAAGTGCTGGGATTATAGGCGTGAGCCACCGAGCCTGGCCAATAATATTTGTAAATATTAAACATTAAGGAAATTCATGATGCTAGAGAACTATATATTTATTCAATAATGCCATTAAATGAGTTTATACATTACTAATTACAGTATTATATAATGTTGTGGGATGCTGTGTATGGTGAGAGAAATAGACTATTAATTATTTCTAAATTTATTTTTAATTGACAAAAATTGCATGTATTTATCATGTACAACCTGTTTTGAAATAGGTATACATTATAGAATGGCTAAATTTAATTAACATATGTATTACCGCATATGCTTATTTTTGTTGTGATGAGAACACTTAACATCTACTGTCAGCAATTTTTGAGAATACAATACATTGTTATTAACTACAGATAACCATGTTGTTTAATAGATCTTTTGAATTTCTTCCTCCTATCTAGCTGAAATTTTGCATTCTTTGGCCAACAAATGTACAACCTTTTTGGTAGCTGGATACATATATCACACCCCTTGCAATATTAGGCCCAGAGTCCCCACACTTTTTGGTTGCTGGGTGTCTAGAGCTCAGGTTGAGGAAATTAAGACTTCAGGAATATTTCTAAGATGAGAGAGAAGACTCAAAGGATAATTGAGAGGATTCAAGGATTTGTTGAGTTCTAGTGCTGGCGGCATTTACATATGCCCTTCAATTTTGTATTGTTTAAAAATTTTCATCTTCCTTTTCAAGACTACGTGGATTAATTTTAAATACTCTTTAAATAACCAGCAGTTGCTCTGGCATGTGTTCATTGATGACCATATTTAGTTAAGAAGACACTGTTCTTCTGTATTTGCTTTCAGCTCTGATTGATGGTATGGAAATATGCACTTTAAAGTACAACAAACCAAAGCATTATGTAATAGGTAGAAGCAAACACATAATCAGATAAATGCATAAATATTTACAGAGTTAAGCTGCATTGGGCATTAAAACAAATAAACAAAAAACCACAGTCACCGTTCTTTCAAAATTTTAGTCAGGCAGCCTTCAGGTAAAGCAAAGAGACCTTCTAGGCAGTGAAACTGATGTGAGAGCTAATACTTACCTTGGGCTAAAATATGCCAGCTAAGTGATTTATAGGTATTAATTCATATAGTGCTTATACTAACTGTAGTGGATGCTGTAGTGCGTCACACAGATGTTCCCCTATAGGCCCAATGCATTGCTCCCATTTCCTGAAGTGTTGTCTGCTGATAGCTCATAGGTAAATCCTTCCCTAGAAATTGCTCTTGGCAGGGAGGAGCTGCCTGTCCAAGGCGACACACTTTTCCATGCCTGTATCCAATCACTGGTCAATATCTCTTCAGGGCCATGCCAGCTTCGGAGCTGGAATTAGTGGGAACAGCTGAGGCCTGTGTTGCCACTGCCTCACTGTTCAACTTCTCTCTCTCTTCAATCTTGCTTCTCTCACTGCCTTACCGGTGTTTGTCCTGAGAGCATGCCCTCCACAAATTCAACATCTCTTGGAGTGCTATTATCAGGATTTATGAGCAAGTTGAGGTGCAGAGAGGTCAAGGAACTTGTTGCAGCTCGCTGAACTGGTAAGTTGCAGAGCTAGCACCTGAACCCAGAGTGCGTGACCTTAACTACCATCTTTTGGAGCACAAGGTTGTGGTGATATAGTAGATCAGCTGTGCCACGTCACGAGGCTATTCAAACTGGAGGTTGGAAGAGTTTTGACAGATCCATTGGGTAATTGGGGGCCTTCGTATTCAGGGGAAAGCATGGGTTTGGAAGTTGAACTGATGAGAATTCTAATTTGAGCTCTAGTCCTTCCTGGAAAAGCTGCTTATTTATTTTGTCTCAGTTTTCTCTATTATAAAATGACAATAACGACACCAAACTTATAGGGCGATAGTGAAGATTAAATATAACGTATGAAAAGCAATTTGTATAGCACCTAGTATGATTGCAGCAGGTAACCAGTTAATGCATGGTCATTGCTGTTGTTTTAGGGTAAGTTCTTTTTTTTTTTTTTTTTTTTTTGAGATGGAGTCTTGCTCTGTCGTCCAGGCTGGAGTGCAGTGGCGTGATCTCAGCTCACTGCAACCTCCGCCTCCTCTTCACTCCATTCTCCTGCCTCAGCCTCCCCATTAGCTGGAACTATAGGCGCCCGCCTAAGTTTTTTGCATTTTTGGTAGAGACGGGGTTTCACCGTGTTAGCCAAGATGGTCTCAATCTCCTGACCTAGTGATCTGCCCGCCTCGGCCTTCCAAAGTGTTGGGATTACAGGCGTGAGCCACCGTGCCCGGCCGTTTTAGGGTAGATTCTTAAGCCAGGGTGGAAATTCCTGGAGAAGATGGGAATAGAAGTCAAAATACTGAAAAGGGTATTTCAGAAAGGTAGAGATGGCTGCATGGTGTGTGATGGTGTATGATGGGATGGAAGAGCTGGATGCGGGTATGTTAAGTACTAATAATTAGAATTTTCTAGTAATATAAAGATATGTAGCAAAGAGGGTCAAATGGCTGTGGAAACACAGAGGAAAAGAGTAAACCTGGGTGATATCTTAAAGAATTGGCAAGATTCTGTGCATAGAGGGCAAGCAAAGAGGCAGTGAAAACCAGCCAGGCAATTTGAAGAACAAAAGGCTGAGGAAAGTAATACCATCGAGGGAAAATATAGGGAAACCGAGGGAGGTTCAGTAGTTGCGGCCGTGGTGAAAAATTCCGATGTTGAGGTGAAGGTAATAGATGTGAAAAGGATTGAGAAGAATATGAACAATGAAAAAGGATTTTTTTTTCTAGAAAGCCTATGGTTTTATTAATTTTGATCTTTAAAAGGCAGGATTTCTGGTTGTAGCTTTTCTGGCTAAAATTGTGAGGACAGAGAGACAACAGATGTGGCTGCTGCCTGTAACAGATGCCATCCTTGCATGAAAGGGAGACGAAGACATTGGAATGGGGAAGGGCATCGGAGATTGGGTTTGCAAAGAAAAGGGTCAAGATAGATTCATGCATGGAGATCACGTGAGGGGCAGGTTCTGTCTTTTTACAAACGAAATCCCTTTCTATGTGGTCCTGTGAGAGGTATTCTTCTGTGAAACCTGCCAATTCCAAAACTGACTCAGTGATTTTGCTATGTTTTCACTTTTGGGGGTTGTTTTAGAATGAAGTTTCAAGGCCATTGTGTCTCTTCTGTTCTTTTGCTTAAGAGCAACACGGTAGAATGCCTAGACAGGCAACACCAAGGGGTTCAGAAGAACTATTTCTGTTTTTCCGCAGGGCTTAATAAGGAAGCAGTGTATTCTCCCTGAGGAAAATGACAGTTCATGAAGACCAAATATATTTCTGTAAATTGTGAAGGATAATAATATTGTTCCAATTAAGCTCTTCATGCTCACAGTATAGAGGCAAACCTGACCTTATACAAATAGGACAGCAGGAAAAGAAAGAGGTGCTATTGCCAAAATGCTCTCACCTGGAAGATAAATGTCTCAAATAAGCAGTTGCCAAAAAACTCTAGAGAAGCTAGGAGCATCATTTTATTGTTTCAAACAGAAGAATAGATGAATTTTTAAATTGAGAAACTATAGGGAGCTGGAATCAAGGAATTTGAAAGTATCAGCCATGCTGAGCCAAGTGGCCTCTCAGAGTCTAGGATTTCTTATGTTCCAATAACAAAGCCGAAATCCTTTAGGCAAGCAGTCTTAGAAAAAACATTTTTTATTATTGGCTCACTAGATGAATTTAACTTTGAGCTCCTAAAGTATATTTGTTTTACTGAGTATTGGTGATGTTTTCTAGGAGGCTTTCCTATAATTCATTTGCACTAAAAATGGTCAAGGCCAAATTTTAATGAAGGTTCACCTTTTCTTTTCTTGCAGACTTTGAAGAACAAAAACCTGAGAAGTAGCCTTTCCTTAGTTCATCTGTGGGCAGTAATGTTGTCTATTATTGCACTTTTAAATATACAGTGAAAAAATTATCTCTACAGTCAGTAAAATATACTACAGGTGGGAAGAAAGAACTCACAACTGTACTTAAAATTCAGTTAGATTGGCTGCAGGCTTAGCAAAAGATTAGCTTCATACTGATATTTTTTCTCCCCTTAAATGCTTAAATTTTATTCTCAACCATTAATATAAATGTTCATGCTGAAGGATCAATACATGCCCTGGAAGCCTTTTTTTTTTTTTTTTTAAGTGAATTTTTGCCTTATTTAAGGAAACAAAATGCATTTGGGAAAGAAAGAAAGTATAATTTCATGTTCATTGAGCAGACATATACTCATGCTACCTGTGGCTCTTCTGGGAAATGCCTCCCTTTTGAAGATTCCTAATTCTTATTCTGTAATATGCTATGCTTGACTCTAAAGGGCAAAATGTAGCTATATGGCTTTTTCTCATTGATGATTGAAATGTATGCCAGTCAAATCTATGGTGGTAAAAAACCATTGATCCATCATTTTATAAGGCCACTTTCTCAAGTGACACCCTCATACTACAGCAGTTTTCAATGGAGACTTACTCCTCCAACTTCTTTCTTTCCAGGGGAAAAACTTCAAGATGGCTCATTTGATTGTCTAGAATCTCTTAAACTTGGTTACTTGGGAGTCTATTATCAGTCCAAATGTTTATTCCCCTGAATTCTTTTTAAAAATGACGTCTGGCCAGATATGGTGGCTCATGCCTATAATCCCAGTACTTTGTTGAGGTGGGAGGATTGCTTGATGCCAGGAGATGAAGACCAGCCTGGGCAACATCGTTAAGACTTGTCTCTACAAAAAAATTAAAAAATTAGCCAAACATGGTGGAAGGCACCTATAGTCCCAGCTACTTGGGAGGCTGAGGTGAGAGGATTGCTTGAGCCCAGGAGTTTGAGGCTACCGTGTGCTATGATTGCACCACTGCACTTTAGCATATGCGCAGAGTGAGACCTTATCTCTATTTAAAAACAAAAAACAAAAACAAAAACATCTTATAGGGAGCTCCACAGAAAAAGGAGCTTATGAAGCTGGGGGTGGTGAGAGGATGAAGGGGTGAGGAGGTAGGGAGAATAGAGTTAAACTTTTGCTGATTTTAAGACCCAATTAGTGCTATCCTATACTGCTGCTGTCTGGGAAAGAGGAAAAGTATCACCCAAATTCTTCTTACCTCATGGGTTTCTGTTTGTGAAACGTGAAGAATGATTGCATCTCTGAGAACAGTCTTTACCTCTTAGGCGTTATGCTAGGAATGGGTGCTAACTCCTGTTTCTTTATCTACCTGTCCATGCCCCAAGTCTCTTATGCCTGGAATGAATTAGTAGCAATCCCTGTATGAAAAATACCCTGTATGAAAAAATACCCTCCTCTTACAGAAAGTAACTAAGCTATCATGGACATGGTGTTCTTTTCTTGGAGACAATAAAAAGAGCATTTCTTATGTTAAAAGAAAAACTTTAGACTAATTAAATTTAACAGAATTTAATTGATCAAAGAACAGTTCAAGAATCAGGCAGCCTCCTGAACCAGAATAGACTGTGGCATTGCCACGTGGTGAAGAAAAATTTATGAACAGAGAAGGAAAGTGACAGACAGAAAACGGAAGTGAGGTACAGAAACAGCTGAATTGGTTACAACTTGGCATTTGACTTATTTGAACACAGTTTGAACAGTTGGCTGCCTGTGATTGGCTGAAACTCAGTGATTGGTACAAGAGTAGGTTACAGTCTGTTTACACATCCAGTTAGATTACAGTTCACTATGTATGGAGAAACCTTTATGGCAAATTTAAAATATGTAAGGAAGCAGCTTTAGGCCGAACTTAATTTAACACTTAAAGGGCCAATAGTTTTGCAAAGGTTGACTAAGATTCTACTTATAAATATTCTAGTTATTTAAGTGTAGAATGCTGAAAAGAGTCCAATCTTAAAAAACTCCTTTGCCGTGAACCTATTTCTTTTCACTACATTGTGAATTGGACACTTCTGTTTCTTTTAAGCTTTAGTATTTTATTTTGCTTTTCCAACTTGGTTATTTGATGACAATAATCATGTCACACCTGAAGACTCTCTTTTTTTTTCCCTTCATGCTCTCTTTCATTTGCTTTCATGCTAGCTTAAAGGCAGCTTCATTTCTGCATATATTTGTTATTTATTTATATAATTATTTATTTACCAATTTGGTTAAGAAATGTTATTTTCATATACTACTTTTCCCTTCAATCACTTATCTGGTCTATTTTTTATTTCTTTATAGGCCTGCACTTTCTTATTAATGTTTCTTTTAAAATGAAACTGTGCAAGGATTGTATGAGCTTCTTCCTAAACCTTGCTTAAGTTTATGAATATATTTCTTTATTTTTGTGGAGAGGGGGAGAGCAAGGTTGTGTTTTTATTTTTTAAGGAAAAATTTATGGTTTCAGTTTGTTAAAAATGTTAGTGTGAAAAATTAGCAAAATAGTAATTACTTGTTGAAAAAAATTATCAAAAATATGAAAGTGTGAAAAAAGACACAGAATGAAACTCTTCTAATAGGTCCTTAATCCCACTCTCCAGAGGTAACTGCTATTAATAGTTTATATACGTCCAGATATTTTGCTATTTAGAAAATAGATATGTCTACATAAATCGATCTATGACTGTGGCTGTATTATATTTATTATATATGTGTATATTTTAGCAAATGTAACATCTATGTGCAATCAATTCTCATTATTTACAGTAGTTACGTTTTATCAAATTGTCATGAACACTGAATTAGTTAATACTAAAACATTGCTCCTAGGGGAAATACAGAGTTAGGTTCCTGTGAGCCTATGGTTACACATATTTTCCAACTGTATTAGTTGTTTTCATACAGCTACAAAGAACTATTCTAGACTGACCAGGTGCAGTGGTTCACACCTGTAATCCCAGCACTTTGGGAGGCCGAGACAGGCGGATCTCGAGGTCAGGAGATCAAGACCATCCTGGCTAACACTGTGAAACCCTGTCTGTAGTAAAAATACAAAAAATTAGCCAGGCGTCATGGCGTGTGCCTGTAGTCCCAGTTGCTGGGGAGGCTGAGGCAGGAGAATGGTGTGAACCCAGGAGGTGGAGCTTGCAGTGAACTGAGATCAAGCCACTGCATTCCAGCCTGGGTGACAGAGCAAGACTCCGTCTGAAAAAAAAAAAAAAAAAAAAGAACTACCTGAGACTGTATAATTTATAAAGGAAAGAGGTTTAATTGACACACAGTTCAGCATGGGTGGGGAGGCCTCAGGAAACTTACAATCATGGTGGAAGGTGAAGGGGAAGCAAGGAACCTTCTTCATAAGGTGGCAGGAAAGAGTATTGAACACAGGAGGAACTACCAAGCACTTATAAAACTATCAGATAGGCTGGGTGCAGTGGCTCATGCCTGTAATCCCAACACTTTGGGAGGCTGAGGCAGGTGGATTACCTGAGGTCAGGAGTTTGAGACCAGCCTGGCCAACACGGTGAAACCCTGTCTCTACTAAAATCAGCCAGGTAGGCCGGGCACAGTGGCTCACACCTGTAATCCCAACACTTTGGGAGGCTGAGGCAGGTAGATCACCTGAGGTCGGGAGTTTGAGACCAGCCTGACCACCATGGAGAAACCCCATCTGTACTAAAAATACAAAATTAGCCAGGCATGGTGGTGCATGCCTGTAATCCCAGCTACTTGGGAGAATGAAGCAGGAGAATTGCTTGAACCCGGGAGGGGGAGGTTGCAGTGAGCTGAGATTGTGCCATAGCACTCTAGCCTGGGCAACAAGAGCAAAACTCCATCTCAAAAAACAAAAAAATCAGCCAGGTGTGGTGGCACGTGCCTGTAATCCCAGCTACTCGGGAGGCTGAGGCAGGAGAATTGCTTGAACCCGGGAGGTGAAAGCTGCAATGAGCCAAGATCATGCCACTACACTCCAGCCTGGGCAACAGAGTGAGACTCCATCTCAAAAAAAAAAAAAAAAAAAAAAAAGCAAAAAAACAAAAACAAAAAACCATCAGTTCTTATGAGAACTCACTCACTATCATGGGAAGAGCATGGGGGATTATGGGGACTACAATTAAAGATGAGATTTTCGGTGGGGACACAGCCAAACTGTATCACCAACTTATCAATACGTAATCTTGTTCTATGTGGATTTCTGTTTAAAGACACCTTATTCAGTATATATCATTAATTCATTAACACTGAACATTAATTCATTAACATTGAAGTCATAGCCAACTGTACTATAACTCATGTCTGAAAAAAGCTTATCAAACACACATATTTTCTCCAACGGCATAAGTGGTCCTTTTCCCTGTAAGGCACATCACAGACTTTGTGCCCTTAAAAACACTAGATAGAGGCCAGGCGTGGTGGCTCACGCCTGTAATCCCAGCACTTTAGGAGGCAGAGGCAGGCGGATCACAATGTCAAGAGATCAAGACCATCCTGGCTAATATGGTGAAACCCTGTCTCTACTAAAAATATAAAAATTAGTTGGGCATGGTGGTGCGCACTTGTAGTCCCAGTTACTCAGGAGGCTGAGGCAGGAGAATCACATGAATGCGGGAGGCAGAGGTTGCAGTGAGCTAAGATTGCATCACTGCGCTCCAATCTTGGTGACAGTGAGAGACTCTATCTCAAAAACAAAAACAAAAAACACTAGATAGCACTTCAGCATTATGTTTCGGGACATTATAAACAGCAAAAGCAAATACAAAAACATGGCACTAAATAGATTGCAAAAAGGACACTTGTTTACAGTGTGAGAGCTGAAACAAGAAGGCAGAGTGTCACTTTCTTCTTCAGCCTCAGCTAGGAATGCACATAGTTGTGTATAACAGAGAAAGTGTCATGAGTGTTGCTTTTGGGATTACAAATTGGCTTAGTGAGTAGGTGAATTAACAAACATCAAATCAATGAATAATGAGGACCAACTCTTTATCTTTCTATAATGTGTTTTCTTTTCCCTTCTCAACAATAATGTAGGCACATCTTTCCATATCATTGCCTATGGTTTTTAATTTATTCATCCCATGTTTGTTGAGCACCTACCAGGCACCGTGCTTATGGCTGGGACACTGCACTGAGAAAAACAGAACAGAATCTGAGTTCATGGAGCATAAGTACATTATGAATAGAAAATATATTGTTATAATAGAGAGGGTTAAGTGAAGAGAATGACAAAGAGAGTGATTAGCTAGAGTGGTTATGTAAGGCTTTTCTGATGAGTTGACATTTGCACAAGGTTTGAATGACCTGAAAGAATCAGCCAAGCAGACCAAGAAGCTAATGAAGATTATGTTTCAAGGCCCCCTCATTAGCAGTGGCCTTATGTCTTTTTAAGATTCCAAAGTAAGATATTTTGCAATTGGCTATGACCAATTGCAATCTGGGCTTTCCTCTTTCCTTTTCAATTTCTCCTCTGGCATGCTCCTCCTTGTGTTGGGTGGTATTGGCCATGGGCATTTTTGGAATTGACAAAGGCAGTGGTATGCAGGTAAATGTTTAACGATGGGCTCTCAGGAAATAAAAACCTTAGACTGCAGCATTGGTCATTTTTTGTGCTGTAGGCATTCCCACCATGGCCAGTTTCAATCTACCAGCATGAGGTTACGTAACGTGAAGGTGGGAAGATACGTGCAGTAGCACATGATGTAGCATTTCCACCATACAGATACTTTTTTTTTTTTTTTTTTTGAGAGGGAGTCTTGCTCTGTCCCCCAGGCCAGAGTGCAGTGGCATGATCTTGGCTCACTGCAAGTTCCACCTCCTGGGTTCACACCATTCTCCTACCTCAGCCTCCCAAGTAGCTGGGACTACAGTAGGTGCCCACCACCACACCCAGCTAATTTTTTGTATTTTTAGTAGAGATGGGGTTTCACCATGTTAGCCAGGATGATCTCGATCTCCTGACCTCATGATCCGCCTGCCTCAACCTCCCAAAGTGCTGAGATTACAGGTGTGAGCCACCACGCCTGGCCTCCACCATACAAATACTTAACATGCTCCATTGATCCTTGAATTTTCTCTAAATTGGTAGCTAGATTTGGAAGCTTGATGAGACTAAGGCTTGATTTTTTTTTTTTTTTTTTTTTTTAGTGTTACACACATCCATCAGGAGATCTGTAATGTAATAGTCTTATCTTAAATGATTTAATTATTTACCACCCTGGAGTCAAAGGACAGATGTAAGTGATTTATTGAAAATCCTTTTGGAAAAATGGCTATAAAAACAGGTACACCTGGTTTGCATTTGTGAGGATAACCCTGGAAAAAATGTTTATACTATGACCATAATCTTTTCAATAAGTAACATTACTGACCACAGTATTGAATTCTGACTCTAGAATCTTAGCAGTACATGTAAGTTAAATAATGTCATTTCTAATTGGCGAATTGGGGTCCTAGTGGAATAATTTGGAGTCTTTTATGTGGATCAATGTTGAGGTTAATGGATTGAAGTCATTTCTTAAAGTTTTTTTTTTTCTTTTTTTTTAAGGTTAAAAAAACGCACTGCATTTCCCAATGCTATATGGTAGGAAAATCTTTTAAGGCTATAAGATTTTTGATGAGTGTTTTCACCCTTTGAGCGTCTACGGGATTGCCTTTCTGGCTTGAACTTGGTGTCTTCATGAGTATAATTTTTGACCGTAGCCATTTTCGTTCCTGGGAGTCTCCATCTCCCCTTTATCCTGTACATTCCTGAGTTATTACCGCCCACTTCATCTGTGGCTGTGGTCTGACTGATAAATTAGACATCCTTCTTCCTTTGCCTTCCAGGATTAGGACCACTCTCAGCCCCCACTCCTCATTCTGGACAAATACTTGCAAACCAGCACATTCTCATACTTTGGTTATCACAGATTCCTTTAATTTCTGATGTAAAAGTTCATAGGTCTAATGTGAAGGATTCTTATGTTTTATATTTATTTATTTATTTGAGATGGCTTCTTGCTTTTTTTGTCCAGGCTGGAGTACAGTGGCACAATCTAGGCTCACCACAACCTCCATCTCCAGGATTCAAGTGATTCTCCTGCCTCAGCCTCCCAAGTAGCTGGGATTACAGTTGTGTGCCGCCACGCCTGGCTAATTTTTGTATTTTTAGTGAAGATGGGTTTCACCATGTTGGCCAGGTTAGTCTCAAACTCCTGATCTCAGGTGATCCACCCGCTTTGGCCTCCCAAAGTGCTGGAATTACAAGTGTGAGCCACCGTGCCTTGCCAGGCCTCTCATTTAGTAAGAGGCAATGAAGGTCAGTAACAGCATCTAGCTTCAATGAATGGATCTGGAAGGAGTGAGGAGAGATATGAGTGGGGAACAGATCTGGGATCTTGCTGTTTGGAAATACTGGGGAGAGGCAGAGAGAGCAGTGATACTGAGAGCCTGCAGCCAGGGCTCTCATTGGCTCTGAGGCCAACAGGCCACCCTTAATAACCAGAACTGACATCCACAGGCATCAGGCATGGATGGGAGCCTGTGTTCTGAACCTGTTGGCTCCGTGCTACCCAATTCTGAGTCAATAATCAAAGTCCCTGTGTTTAGCAGTGGCTTAGCTCTACTATACTTTGAAGCTGAAAGTAATTTGCAACACGTGCACTAAAGATCTGCAGCGTACTCACAATGGCTAGACCCACGGGCATCTCCCAAATGGTCCTTTACTGACAAGTAAACCCAGAATTGGGAGTAGAGATGTGAGATGGACATGACTGGTACTCTGCCCAGAGCTCTTCAGAACCCATTTGATGGACTGTGTGCTTCTCAGCTGGCTTCTGGGTTACTGTGCTTTGACAAGCCTGCACCTGACACTTTTCAGAGGTCAGTCCTGGAATTATCTAAGCAATTTTGCCCAGAAAGGCAAAGACCTGGAAGTGCCTGAGAATGTAGATCTCTCACAGGACGCTCTGAGCCAGTGACAGTCTATGTAGGAGCAGAAAATCCCAGCTTTCTTGCCTCCATTTGAAACAAACGCAGGCAAAATATATACTCCAGAAGTTCTGAAGGATCCAGTTGAAGCTATCCCTTGGGACTTTGCCCGAACTTGGAATCCTTGTCTGGCAATAGTTTTCTTCTCATTCTTTCCTGTTCCCATTTCTTCCATTCCCTTCGTCACTTCTCTTAGGAGAATTTCTTCATAAGCCACCTGCACATGAACTCTTATCTTAGGGTCCCATTCTGGGAAACCAGAGTAAGATAAGGAGCCACAGTGAGTACTCAAACAGCAGTTTTGGGGCAGGATTCCCTGGCCCCACCCTTTATGGTCTAGGCGTCAGAACTTGCCTCTGACTTTGATCTCCCATAGTCTCCATTGTCTAATTTTTTTTTTTGAGACAGAGTCTCGCTCTGTCGTCCGGGCTGGAGTGCAGTGGCCGGATCTCAGCTCACTGCAAGCTCCGCCTCCCAGGTTCCCGCCATTCTCCTGCCTCAGCCTCCCGAGTAGCTGGGACTACAGGCCCCGCCACCTCGCCCGGCTAGTTTTTTTTTTTTTTTTTTTTTTTTTTTTTTTTTTTTTTTTT
>NC_045438.1:38324520-38441888 GCF_002776525.5 Piliocolobus tephrosceles
GGGGTTTCACCGTGTTAGCCAGGATGGTCTCGATCTCCTGACCTCGTGATCCGCCCGTCTTGGCCTCCCAAAGTGCTGGGATTACAGGCTTGAGCCACCGCCCCCGGCCTCCATTGTCTTCTTACCTCTCCTGGCTGGAACCACAGATCCCTCAGAATTAGGGCCCTGCTGGTATGGTTGAACGCAAATATCCTTTCTTATTCTTGCCAAACCTCTTTTCTTTCCTTTCTTCTTTCTTTTTCTCTTTTTTTTTTTTTTTTTTTTTTGAGACAGAGTCTCGCTTTGTCACCCAGGCTGCAGTGCAGTGGCACAATTTTGGCTCACTGAAATCTCCGCCCCCTGGGCTCAAGCAATTCTCCCACCTCAGCCTCCCAAGTAGCTAGGACCACAGATGTGCACCACTATGCCGGGCCAATTTTTTATTTTTATTTTTGTACTTTTAGTATAGACAGAGTCTCACCATGTTGCCCAGGAGCTCCTGAGCTCAAGCAGTCTGCCCGCCTCAGCCTCCCAAAGTGCTGGGATTACAGTTGTGAGCCACTGCACCCAGCCTCAAACCTTGTTTCTGAAATTGAAATCTTCCCTTCCATTCCCCAACTTCTTAAAAAAAATTCTTCTGTGGATGGACAGAGCTCAGGAAACACTTCTGCTGCTCGCTGGCTGGTTCCCACACATTTGACCATTGCCCAGAGTCACTGTGGCTGAGATCTGCCTATTGGTTTATTCCTACAACTGCTGATGATTTACAGAATTGCGCTGGAGTTGATTAAATCCTGGACTTACTGCTTGTTGGTCATTGATGGGCCAGCCTCGGAGGATGGATCTCTCTGCCCCACTTGGTATCCTTTGTCTCCTAGCTAGCTCTGTAGTTGAAGTCCCAACATGGTTCCCGATTAGTAAACTTGTGAGAAGACTGGCTGTGTCTACTTTATTAAATTGCTCTCATCTATTGCAGAGCCAAGTTTAGTGAATATGTGTTGAATAAATCAATGAATCCATGAGTATTCACCTAAGTTATTATATACGATTCTGTTAACAGCACAATCTTCTTTCTTGGCATATCCTAAATTTTGCTGCTGATATTTAAAATTTATGATGCGCCTAACAGGGTGGATGAAGTGGCTTTGGCAGAGATTACTGAAAACTGATGCGCACGTACATATATACCTACCATCTTCCAGGCAGCAAAGTGCAGGATGATAGTTTCTAGGCCAAACAAATCTTAGATCATATCCCAGCTCTATCACTTATTAATAACAAGCCTAATAGTTAAATTATGTCACTAATTCATTGGTATAATCCTCACTACAATCCTATGAAGTAGCAAATATTATTGCCACCCCATTTTAGAGATAAGGAAATTGAGACTAATTGGCCCAGTGGCCACTGGCAGAACTGATTTGAAACCAGGAGGCCTGACACCAGAGGATATATGCTGAATCTCTGCAACGCCTGCTGTGTGAGGATGTGACTGTGAGAATTCAATGGGAGAATGGAAGTAACCTATGGTAGGGGCTCAAGAAAAGTAGGAGGCACTTGCCAAAGCTGACTTTTGTCTGACTTTTTCTCCAAAGCTGACTTCATTTTATTTTTTCGACTAATCTTTGACTTCAGAAAAATTCAAACTTCTAATTATTTTCCGAAGAGATTAATATAAGGCATACCCATGTACCCTTCACCAGTTACTTTACCAATTATCAGCTCGTACATTCTTGCTCTATTTATACCCCATTATTTCGCAGTAAATCCACAGCATCATATTATTTCATCCATAAATATTTCAAAGGATATCTCTAAAAGATAAGAGCTCTTTTTAAGAACACATAATCAAATACCATTATCATGTCTAAAAATGACTAACAATAATTCCTTAACATCATTGAATATCCCAGCCATGTTTACATTTTCCAGTCGTCTCTCTCATACTTTTTTCCTCCATAAGTTTCTTTGCATGACTGAAGATTATAAATAAGGTCTATAAATCGCAATAGGTTGTTACATCTTCTAAGTTTCTTTTCAGATATAGTTGTCCTTCTCCACATTTTTCCTCTAGTAATTTAACTGGGCAAGAACCAGGTTGTTTGGCCTGTAGATCTCCCAGGAATTTCTTCCCAGATGTGAATGACTGCATCCCCATGGTGATGTTTACCATGTTGCTCTGTCCCCACCCCCTACATGCCCCCACCTCCCCATTTCCTCTATATTGATAGCTAAATGTAGAAACTTGGTCAGATCAGAGTTTTGTTGTTGTTTGATTTGGCAAGACTATGTTATGGGTGGTACTGTCTACTTCCATCAGAAGGTATGTATATTTTGGTGTTTCTCTTTAGCATGTTGGTTGGCAGTTATGTCTAGATCTATTAATCCATTAGGAGTTACAAATGGTACTACTCAACTTCTACTCCATTTATTGCACAGAAAATATCTATCTAAAGAAGCTTCCTTAGTGAACTGTTTGGTTACCCTGCCTTACAGTTCTTTTAGTGAAGGCAGAATAAATGCTGGATGCCTTTCCTTTCCCAGTTTTAAAATAATGTATTGGTTCCCTATCAACTTATGGATTCAATCTGATCTTTTTCCGTCACTTCCATTTTAAGTGAAACACTTCGAGTCTGTAGAAAAGTTGACAGAGTATGCCCCTTACTTTAATGCTCCAGTTGTTAAAAGTTTGTCACATCTGCTATATCTATCTCTATTTGAATCACCTAAAAGTAAGTTTATTCCTAAATACTTTGACATATGTTTCCTAAGGAAAAGCACACGTCTACCTGAACACAATTCTATTAGCATTGGAATGAAATTTAACATAAATAAACTAATAGTATTTAGTAATTGATCTGTATTCAAATTGCATCTTGTTCCAGTATAATGTCTTCTTAAATTAATATTTTTTTAACTCAGTGAAGGCTTATGCATACTATTTAATCATGTCTCTTTTTAAAATTCTTGTGGTTATCTCATCTTACTGGGATAGCAACTGAAATTTGCCTGACCCAGAGCCCCGTACCCTGCTGCCTGGGGGATGGTGCATGTATATTACAGAAGTGATGCAGTTTACTTCCTATTATGGCATATCTTGTCACTTATTCCAATACTGGTGATGCAAAGCTTGACTTTTTGGTTAAGTTGAAGTCTGCCAGATGTTACAATAGTAAGGGGAACTCTTTCCTTTTATAATTAATAAGCAATATATGGGGTAGTATTTTGAGATTGTTTGGGCCTATGACCCCCCAAATGGTTTTAGCATCCACTTCTGATCTTGCCTGCATCGATTATTACATTGGTGGTTGCAAAATGTGATTTTCTAATATTAGCATATTGTCTATAGTTGATATTCTTCTGTGAATAAGAACTTTGTCTAATCCCCCATTTTTTGAATAACAATATGAACTCATGTATTCTTTTGGATTTAATGTATTATACTTCATTATCATTGTTATTCTTTTTCATATTATTCTAATTTGGCCAATAGAGCTCCTTCAAGATGGTTCCTGTACTTCTTTTAGTATACTGTCATTGGTCTTTGAGCACTTTCTTGCTTTCTGGCACAGCTAGATATTCTTGACTCACCTTGTCCCTTAGCCCTTGAGTCAGCAGCTTCCCAAGGACATCTGGCTACTTTTTGCAAACAATGGTATTTAGAAACCATGAATTAGGCCGGGCGCGGTGGCTCAAGCCTGTAATCCTAGCACTTTGGGAGGCCGAGACGGGCGGATCACAAGGTCAGGAGATCGAGACCACCCTGGCTAATACGGTGAAACCCCGTCTCTACTAAAGAATACAAAAAACTAGCCGGGCGACGAGGCGGGCGCCTGTAGTCCCAGCTACTTGGGAGGCAGAGGCAGGAGAATGGCGTAAACCTGGGAGACGGAGCTTGCAGTGAGCTGAGATCTGGCCACCGCACTCCAGCCTGGGCGACAGAGCCAGACTCTGTCTCAAAAAAAAAAAAAAAAAAAAAAAAAAAAACCATGAATTAAATACTAAGTGTGCTATGGCTACTGAGGTGTCATTACTTTAGGCTTTTTCAGTGAGAAAAGCTAGGAGATCTCTTTTTTCCTTTTTGTTAAATCAGGAGTTCATATTCAGCAGTCACAGGTTTTCTGGTCTTCTCCTATTCCCTAGTTATAGCTTCCTCCTCTTACGGTGAGAACCTTGGTTCTCAACAATGTGAATACATTTGCTTATTTGCTCTATTCTGTAATCTACACAAAATTGTTTTAGAGTGATTACATCAGTACCTCTCCCAACAACAAAACTATAGTAAAGTTAAAAAACTGTGGCCAGGTGCAGTGGCTCACACCTGTAATCCCAGCACTTTGGGAGGCTGAGGTGGGTGGATCACAAGGTCAGGAGATCCTGACCACCCTGGCTAACATGGTGAAACCCTGTCTCTACTAAAAATACAAAAAATTAGCTGGGTGTGGTGGCATGCGCCTATAATCCCAGTACTTGGAAGGCTGAGGCAGGAGAATTGCTGGAACCCGGGAGGCAGAGGTTGCAGTGAGCTGAGATCATGCCACTGCACTCTAGCCTGGGCTACAGAGTGAGACTCCATCTCAAAAATAAATAAATAATAAATAAATAAATAATAAAAATAAATAAAATAAAAATAATAATATACCATGGAAATCATTCCAAAATAATTCATACAGATTTTCCTCACTTTTTAAAAACAATTGCTTAGTATTCCATTGTGTGACTCTTCCATAGTTGATTCCACTATCTCTTAGGAATGGGCAGTTAGGTTGTTTCTAGTACTTTGTCAATAGAAATAATTCCACAATGAATACCTTTGTGCATATGTTGTTTTGGATTTGTGGAGGTGCATCTTTGAGGTAAATTCATAGAAATGGGATTGTTAGATTGAAGGGTAGATGCATATGTAGTTTTATTAAATACTGCTAAATTCTCATCCATAGGGTATACCATTTTGCACTCCCGACTGCAAGATGTAAGAAAATGTGTTATTAAACTTTGAATTTGTGCCAATTTGATAAGTAAGAAAGTATCTTGGTATAGATTTAGTATAGTTTTGACTTGCATTTCTTTAATTATGAATAAAGTTGAACATCTTTACATACGTTTGTATCCTTTTATATCTTTTTTTTTGGTGAACTCTTTGTATATGTCTTCTGCTCATTTTCCCATTAGGTTTTCGGTTATTTCCTTCCTGACATTTTTTAGAGATATTAATATATTGGGCAGATTAGGTCTTTATCTGTGATATATGTTTCAAATCTTTTCTCTCAATTTGTCACTTTTAATCTTGCTCATGACTTTTTTGTCATGCCAAGCTATTTTTAAAACTTTATTTAGATTCACTTAGTGTATTTTTACATATCTGGATTTGAAGCATAGTTAGATTTTCTCTACAACATGTTTTAAAGATATTTACTCCTCTGTTTTCTTCTACTACTTAAGTGATTTCATCTTTTACGATCGAATCTGTAATTGTTGAAATTTATTCTGTTGTATGGATCTAGCCTTATCTTTTTCTAAATATGGTTACATTTTTCTTTTTTTTTCTTTCTTTCTTTTTTTTTTTTTCTGAGACGGAGTCTCGCCCTGTCGTCCAGGCTGTAGTGCAGTGGCGCTATGTTGGCTCACTGCAAGCTCCGCCTCCTGGATTCACGCCATTCTTCTGCCTCAGCCTCCCGAGCAGCTGGGTCTACAGGCGCCCGCCACCAAGCCCGGCTGATTTTTTGTATTTTTAGTAGAGACGGGGTTTCATCGTGTTAGCCAGGATAGTCTTAATCTCCTGACCTTGAGATCCGCCTGCCTCGGCCTCCCGAAGTGCTGGGATTACAGGCGTGAACCACTGGGCAGAGAGGGGACTTCCAGGTCACAAATAGGTGAGAGACAAATGGTTGCATTCTTTTGAGTTTCCCGATTAGCCTTTGCAAAGGAGGCAATCAGACATGCATCTATATCAGCCAGCAGAGGGGTGACTTTGAATAGAATGGAAGGCAGGTTTGCCCTAAGCAGCTCCTGGCTTGACTTTTCCCTTTAGCTTAGTGATTTGGGGGCCCCAAGATTTATTTTCCTTTCACACAAGCATGATGTATTACAGGCTTACACCCTTCTAGGTATGATCCTAGTGAGAGCATTACCTAAAACAAGGAATGTATCAGTGTATCCCAAGTGATGTTGTCAACTTCACCTCCAAACCAGGTCTTCCACCTCATTCCTAGGTATTTCCTAGGTGTTCTTAAACCTTGGCTTTTGCTCTCCTTTCTCCTTCCACCTTTAATCATACCAGCTGGTATTTCATGCAGATTTTAATTCAGCAAACTTTTCCCCTTTTCCCCAGTATTCAGTGGCTGGTCTACTTGCGGGTGCAAAGGCCCAGACCCATTGTTTCCATTGGAGACCTGCGAAGGGCGATCCCAGCCTCAGAACCTCGCTTGGGATTGACTCAGTACTCTGCTGCAACTGCATTTCAGTTTAACTTCTCCCTCTACCCAGTCCTAACTTCCTTATTCCCTAAAAAATGTTTCTGGGAGTGCCCCTCAGTAAACTTCATGCATAAACACTTCAGAGGCTCAGAGTATGTTTCCTGGAGAATCCCATCTATGGCGTTTCCTTTTCATGCCTACTGCCACTATCCAGGTTTAGGACCCCATTACCGCTTACCTGGAATATTGCAACAGTTTTATCACTATTCTCTTTGTTCACTGGCTCTCCTGTAATCAGTTTACACAACAGCAGACTAATTTCTTTTTATCCCAGATCATAGCTCTTATGCTGTTTCCCTGCTCAAAACTTTGGTGGCTCCCCAGTCTATTTGATTAGGTTCTTACTCCTCATTGTGATTTTCAAGACCCTTCCCAATTTAGCCCCCACTATTTTCAGCTCTCATCTTTTACTCCAGTGTAAGTAAGCTCTGCTCCATTTAAACTGGAACATTTGCAATCCTCCAAATCTACTGTAAAAATTCATTCTTCCTACATTTGTTTCCAATTTTCTCTTCTATTTTCTTCTTTATAAAATTTGAATCATATTTCAAGGTCCATTCTCTTTTTTCTTTCTTGTTTTTTTTGAGACGGAGTCTGGCTCTGTCACCCAGGCTAGAGTGCAGTGACATGACCCGGCTCACTGCAACCTCTGCCTCCTGGGTTCAAGCGATTCTCCTGCCTCAGCCTCTTCAGTAGCTGGGATTACAGGTGCCTACCACCACACCCAGCTAAATTTTGTATTTTTAGTAGAGACGGCATCTTGAACTCCTAACCTCATGATATACCCACCTTGGTCTCCCAAAGTGCTGGGATTACAGGCGTGAGCCACCGCACCCAGCCAGGCTTAAGGTCCATCGTGAGAGCAATATTCATTCTTGGCATACCTGTATCAATATATCTTATGTATCCCACAAATATATATACCTACTATGTGACCAATAAAATAAAATAAAATAAAATTTTAAAACCAATGCATTCTCCATGCAGATTTTCCTCGTACCACAACCCAATGTCATCCCTTCTTCGTTAGTTATCCCAGTGCAGTTTATACTTCTCCTTGGTGTCTATTGATTATATTTACTGTGTGTCAGTTTCACCGTTTTACCTCTCTTCCCTATCTTTTCACCTGCACTGATAGAATATAATTGTGAGAGCAAGATTTTACCTCAATCATCTTTATATCACTTGAAAGAAGCATCATCCTTGATCCTGGAGTTCAATAAATTGTTAACAAATTCAATTGAATGCAAGCTGCCAATTTGTTTGACATTTTTGTGAAGTGCTTTCTGTCTTTCTAGCTTCTCAAGTTTGGCATAGGAGGGTTTCATATGTAAATAAATATTTAACTATGGTTTTTTTTTTTAATGAAATCATTTATGTTCTTTCCCAGCACAATTTTCATTGGAAGATCTTTGAGGTGCCCCCATAAGGGAATGGCCATATCCTGTGAGACATAGGCAGGAATAGTCAGGAATTCCTGAGGGTGGAGAGGAGAACGCTGGCACGTGTAATCAGATGATGTGACATCAAATCCATGGTGTAATTCAAAACACAGCTGTGGAGCAAGAATCTGGAACAAACCGTAAGTCCTTTTTTCCATCCTACAATGGAGGCGACATGGGTTTTAGCTTCCTTATTCTATACAGGCAGCTTCACTCTTATCAAGATGTAGCTTCTCTTTTTCCATGTCTCAGTTCAGTAACTAATATCTTCTTTTCAGTCAAGTCAAATGAGAACAGCGGTGCTTTCCAAAGCACTTTTGATTGATGTTTGATATTGCCCATAACACTTCAATTAGAAACAGTGGAAATGGGTCACTAATTAAAAATAAGCTTTTGGTGTTAAAAATAATATTTAAGTAGGCAATCTTTGGAGAAGGAAATAAATTGAATGATATATCATATACCTCAAGATATAGTTTCAATTTTATCCATCTATTTATATGATCCTATTTCTCAGAGCAAGCTAACTACAAATAGTATAGTACTAGAAATGTGACTTCTCCTTTTTGGGGTCTAAAGGTGGAGTTTTCAACAAGCAGAGTGTGGTTATGGTTGGATAGAATAGTACAAGGTTGTGTTTACATAGAATCTTTCATTGAAAGAACTTCGAGTGCTTCATAAACATTGCCTCACGAATGCTTCCAACATCCTTAGGAGGTGAATGGAGTTATTGTCCCCATTTAACTAATGGAAAAATTGGAAAAGAGAGGGCTTGAACTTCATATTCACCAGTCAATGGTCTACGTGACTATAAAAATACATTCTGCTTAACCTTGAATTAATGATATATCTCTGTTCTGATTTTATGCTATTGACATTTTTTCTGTGCATTACACCATTAAAAAGTTATCATATAGAAACTTTCATAAATATTCCGTATTATGAGATATAATATTCTGCATCATTCTTTAAACTTCCACCAAACTTCTACTATCACAGAAATTTTTTTGGAACAGGGCCTTGTTTTATTTTATTTATTTATTTATTTATTTATTTATTTACTTATTTATTTATTTATTTATTTATTTATTTATATTTTTAGAGACAGGGTCTCACTCTGTTGCCCAACCTGGAGTGCAGTGGTGCAACCCTAGCTCACTGTAGCTGCAACCTCCCGAGTAGCTGGGACTACAGGTACACACCATCACCCCTGGGTAATTTTAAATTTTTTCGTAGAGATGGGGTCTTGCTATGTTGCCCAGGCTGGTTTTGAATTCCTGGGTTCAAGTAATCCTCCTGCCTCTGCCTCCTAAAGTGTTGGGATCATGGGCATGGGCCTACCCTATTTATTTAGAGGTTACATTTCTCTAAATAGCTCATAGTTTCCATTGCTTCATACCCTTTCCAGTCTTTGGGATAGTCATCTTAACTACCAGAAATACAGCCACAATCTCAGATTTGAACTAACACTAGCCCTAGGTCAGTAACAGCTGTCACAAAATCCTTAATTTTGCTTTGCAGAAGATAGCATCAGTTCAATCACCCAAGGAAAACGTGTAGAGTAGAGCAAGTGGTAACAGGACATAGATCCACTGACATCAGTAAGAAATGACAATTGACAACAGAGGGAGAATTTTAAAAAGCAGTTTGCTATGAGTAGTAATATTATATGAGAGCTTTTGAATATTCTCAGAAAAAAGGCCATTTAAATGAGAATAAACTAGTTATTAAATCTTGTTTCTAGTTATTTGTCACAGTAGTTCAGAGTATGTTCTCTCTTACACAGCTCTGAGATGAAAAATAAAATGGCAGTGATAAATAAGCAAGGTTAGTCTGATGTGGTGATCATTCTTCGATTCAATTAGAGTTAAGTTATACTCTGTGTATAAGATATTTGTAACTGTATTTTAAAGACGAATATCACAAATGGTTAAAAAAAGAAGTCCTTGAAGCAATATATATCAGAAAATGAAGAGCTCATCATCTCTTCTAAAAGAAAATTAATTATCTTTTATCCAGTATACCTATGGAGCCAATCAGTGAGTGAGATATATACAGGCCCTCTGACAATTGTCAGAAGGTCTTGACATAGCTGCTAATGATCTGTTGACAGGAACAGCTGGTGATAGGAACAGAGGCAAGTGTTACTAGAGAAGAAAGCATGAAGATCTCACTGCAATGGTGCCGTGAGAGAACAGTAGACACGGTGCCAGCCAGAGCCCCATTAACCGGCCCTTAGTAAACTCCACGATCTAAATTTCATGGTCTCTACTTGGAATGGAGTAAAGATAAAAAAGGATTCTGTTTGGCCATCTCCTTAATATGTATATACGAACACATTCCAAGGAGAAAACTGTGCCCTTTCTGCAATCCTGCACCTGAGTCTTTTAAAAAAAAGCACAGAATATTTTGGACCTGATGTTCATTGGATCATTTGTCAATGTGCCAAATAAACTTTAGCTCTCAGAGCACTTGGAAAACATGTTTTGGAGAGTCTGTGAAACATTCTGGGTGGGGCAGTTTCTAAAAGGCTCAATCTTAAACACAAAACAGAGCAGTAAGACCAGTGATTAGTATCAATGCAACAATTTTACAACTATGCTGAATGTGCACTGTGTTAGGAATGCTCTAAACTCATGCTGGGTCAACACGTCTTTCACCATATGTTGACAGAAGAGGGCTAAATAGTGTGTGTTACACATTTTTAATCTTTATCCAAATAAACTCAGTTTCTGCTAAAGTTATTTGATAATGAGAACTTATATATATTTATCTTTTGGCTTTTAAAAATTATGAAATATTTCATAGGTGTAAAATAATAAATATAAAGTAAGTGTAAGTGACAACAGTAAACTTTATATCCCTGTTTTTATCACCTAGTATAAGAAAGACAACTTTCCTAATGCCTTTGGCACTCATGTGAGTTATTTCTCACACTCCCTCACTTCAGAGACAACAACTGTCTTGACTTTTTGTGTTTATCATTCTCATCCTTTTCCTTAAGTTTTACTACATATAGATATAGGTAGACAGAGATACACATGCACACGTTCATACTCCTTATATATATAAATCCCTAACAAAATAGTATTAGTTTTACAAGTATTGAACCTTTTACGAAAGGTATACTATTTCATGCCTTCTGTGATTTGCTTGTTTGTTCAAAATTTTATTTGTGAGATTCATTCATATGCATGTAGTTGATTCTCTCATGCAGAGTATTCAATTGTATAAATAGACCACAAGTTATCTATTTACTCCCCTTACCACTGACTGCCAGATTGTTTCCAAGCTATCAGGAACATTCTTGTGGATGTCTCCTGCTGTTCACAAGCAAGGCTTTCTAGAGGATTTAGAAAGTGGAATTGCTGGATAGTGCGATGTACGCATCTGTAACTTTACTATATAATGCCAAATTGTTTTCCAAAATCAGTGAGCCAATTCACACTCTCACCAACAGTAGAAAATAGTTTTCATTGCTCCACATTCTTTCCAACATCTGGATAGTCAGACTTTTAAATTCTTGCTAATTCAGTGGACATGAAATGATAATTTGTTTATTTAGTATTATTTTCCCTGGTTACTAAAAAGGTCTAGCTGCCAGAAGTGGTGGCTTATGCCTGTAATCCCAGCACTTTGGGAGGCCGAGGTGGGCTGATGATGAGGTCAGGAGATTGAGACCATCTTGGACAACACGGTGAAACCCCGTCTCTACTGAAAAATACAGAAAATTATCTGGGTGTGGTGGTGGGCACCTGTAGTTCCGGCTACTCAGGAGGCTGAGGCAGGAGAATGGCATGAACTCAGGAGGCGCAGCTTGCAGTGAGCCGACATCACACCACTGCACTCCAGCCTGGGTGACAGAGCAAGACTCTAGCTTTGGAGTCTTGCTCCAAAACAAAAGGTCTAGCTTTGGAATATATGTTTTTCAGTCATTCATGTTTCTGCTTTGGTTAAATGTCTGTTTGCTTTGTATGGCCATTTTGTTACTGAGTTTTTGATGTTTTCTTATCTGTTTTTAGGAGTTCTTTGTATATATTATCAGGATGCAAATGCTTTTTTGGTTGTATATATTCCAAACATCTGCTCCCAAATTATCTTTTCAATTTCTTTTAACATAGTCTGTTATTTCTTCAAAATTTTTACCAAGGTAAACAATATTCTCTGCTCACTGTTTAAAGAGAGGTAAAACTAGATTAATTAAACTACTCAGAATTTTAATTCAAACATAAGAATCAGAAATGGTACAATACATTTGTGTTAATTATTTTAAAAGGCAAAATGGCAAAGATATGTTTCCCGACAGACTCTCCTGGGAAATCTATTGAGATGATTATATCTAGTCTTAACCACGTGGATTCCTTTATTTATTTAACTGAATCCTGCCATTATTACAGGCATATCCAAAAAGTCTGTAAAAAATCAAATAGCAACACATTTCTCTGTTTCCTTCCAGCATCCAATTTCTGGAAAAATAGTCTACACTTGTCTCCACTTCCTTGGAATCACTTACTTCTTATCCTCGGGTGATCTGGCTTTCCCCAGCACTCACTTGAAAACTGATCTTTCAAAGGTTGCAACGACCTTGTAATTTCCAAATTGAATGGTTTCTTAATTAGAGTTGCCAGATTTAGTATTAAAAATACAGAATTTGCAGTTACATTAGAATTTTAGATAAGCAAAGAATAACATTTGAATATAAGTATGTCCCAAATATCCCAATATATGTTCCAAATATTTGCCCTACATCCCCTCTCCAAATACAATCAAGCACAAAGTGCCATCAATGCCCCAAGTATTTATATTTATAATTCCTTCATAATGATTATGATGTTGGAATGAAACAAAGATAGGGAAAGTTTGCTATTTAGTTTGCGTGATATGTTTATGCAACAGTGGTCTGTGATTATATTTCCTTCTAACCAAATGTTTTTCCGCCAGTCTCCAGGCCTGAGACTTCACCTGCTTCTGCCAGATTCTCCCTAGGCAGTATGATTAAGAGAGAAGATGCTCACCAACATAAATGATCCTATTGGGGAGAGTCTCAAAGAATGGCTCTGCCCAAGAGAATCTAACTCTGAGAGAAAAGAGAAGGTCAGGCTTGGCAAAGCAAGGGGTGGGGGTAAGCTCGGGATTCGGATTTATGGTTCTTCTTCTTATTTTATAACCTCACTTTTTTTCCCTCTCCTCACCTAATCTCCTATCATATACTCCTACCTTTCCCAGACTTCTGTCTTCTGGAAGGAAATGCAAGACACTAATAAACATAAATCCCAACAATGGAAATTAAAGCAATAATAAAATATCTTGGAAGAATTCAAACAGGTGAGGGATGTGATCAAAGATCTTTCTAAATAAATGTACTTTTGTTTGCTTTGAATTTTTAGTTGCAGCAATAATTTTAAGATGCAAACGATTTGAATTTAGAGACTTTCAATAACTTTGGAATAAGAGTAGTATACCACAAATAATGGCAATATTTAGCACTTAAAAATAGCATAGCACCACAAAAAGCAGAATTCCTAAAACCAGAAATCACTATTTCCTTCAAGAATCTAAGCCTTGGCCGGATGTGGTGGCTGACACCTGTAATCCCAGCACTTTGGAAGGCCGAGGCGGGTGGATTGTCTGAGGTCAGGAGTTTGAGATCAGCCTGGCTAACACGGCAAAACCCAGTCTCTACTAAAAATACAAAAATTAGCTGGGTGTGGTGGTGGGCACCTGTAATCCCAGCTACTCGGGAGGCTGAGGCAGGAGAATCACTTGAACCTGGGAGGTGGAGGTTGCAGTGAGCTGAGATTGTGCCACTGCACTTCAGACTGGGCAACAAGGGCAAAACTCCATCTCAAAAAAAAAAAAAAAAAAGAAAGAAAAAGAGTCTGGCTGGGTGCGGTGGTTCATGCCTGTAATCCCAGCACTTTGGGAGGCCGAGGCGGGTGGATCAGGAAGTCAGGAGATCAAGACCATCCTGGCTAAAACGGTGAAACCCCGTCTCTACTAAAAATACAAAAAAATTAGCTGGCCATGGTGGCAGGCGCCTGTAGTCCCAGCTACTCGGGAAGCTGAGACAGGAGAATGGCCAGAACCTGGGAGGAGGAACTTTCAGTGAGCGGAGATCGCGCCACTGCAATGCAGACTGGGCTACAAGAGCGAAACTCCGTCTCAAAAAAAAAAAAAAAAAAAAAAAAGAGTCTAAGTCTTTGGTCATTGCTTTCGGTATTAAAATGCAGTTCTTCACCCAAGATCTACCTTAAAAGTCATTGCCTTCTTGAAGCCTTCCCAGTCTCAATAATCTCAATACTTGGCTCAGAGTCAGTTTGTATTTCAATTTAGTTTTTACTTACGGGACTGTAGTCTTTTAGAAGTCCTTGTCTCTCCTGGATCATCACCTCCTTAAGGGAAGAGACAAGGCCTTGTTTGTATTTATAGTTCCACTGTCATTCACGCTGGGTTGTGCTTAAAAACTGTTGTCTTGAACCTCAGCCTTAAAGCAATGAAGAAACATTCATTTTGCTGTGTGAACAATAAATTATACAGCATTAGTAAAATAAATTTGTAATGTATTCTACCTCCAAAATTACGCCTTGATAGGATGTTTTTGAGTACACATACATTCAAGTTTTGGAAAATATTTACAAGTTTCAGGAGACAGTTGTGTATTTGAGAGATAAAGAATTATTTAAAAAGTAAGGATCTGTTAATGCTTGGCCCACCAGGCAAAAGAAGGCCATTTAAAAATGATGGGTCTTTCTCTTGTCTGCAGTCAGAAGGCTGGTCCCCTGCAAGAAGAGAGTTTGAGAAACAAGGAATGTGGCCTTTCCTCCAAAGACCTCAGATAGATCATAGCATGGATCCCAGTTGATACATGTGGAAACTGACATTAAGCAACTTGCCTAAAGGGAGTCATTGACTAGAGCTGGGAACAATCTCCAGCTTGTGCTGTAACACAGACTGTGTGGACAGAAGTCAGGTTCCAAAGACTGTTTTGTGAGTGTAATGTTAGCATGATGTTAGCAAACAATAAAGTAACATCTGCTACAGACATGGCCAGAGAAATCAGTTTTGATAAAAGCACAAATGACCTGGGAGAGAAGAGGTAAAGCTCAGAAAGACGAGCCCTGTGGTTGCTAACATTTTTATTAGAGACTTTACAGAAATGAATGTTCAAATCTCTAAGTGTTACTCAGGGAACATCCGAGCTACCACAATTATTCCTGCACAAACCTGCTGTATTCCTTGACTCTCAATACCTTTTTTCTTGTATCTGACATGAATACAGCTCTACGGAAATGATGGGGGGAAAGTGAAGGAGCTGAGCTTCCTACGTGGGAAAAATGTGTTGAAATAGACTGTGAAATTAAAAAATAAGCATGGCACCAAGAGAGTGGTTTAAAGAGTGTTCCCCATAATGTTTCTATGAAAACGTAAGCATGTCGTTTAGATCATTGCTAGAATATTGAATTGCTACCATCAGCTTTTCACAGTTTGGATAAAACATGTAACCAAATCCTAACACTCATTATGAAAACACATATGGAAAATCCCTTTTCATTCAGAGCAGACGACCTAGAAGCACTGTTTTAGCCACAAGAATGTGTCCCTGTGAACATGACACCAGAGTCCCAGAATGTAGGGCTGTTTAATGTGCCACACAAGAGCTGGGACTTTTATTTTGTTTCACATTCCTCACAAGGCTCTATTTTGAAGCTCTTAGGCAAGAGGTAATGTGGGAACAGCATTGTATTCATAAAGATTTCAAAGATGTGGAGGTTCCCACCATTTGACCTATTTTGCCACTGATGCATTATTCTGCTGTAGAAAGTCTCATGTGTACAGTAAACTCTTTAAGGCTTAATATGTTCTTACCTATGTGCATTTCTGTGCTGTGTCTGTATAAATATATATGTTTTTGATGCAAAGGTATACTTTTTCTAGACAACAAGATGAATGAATACGTTGGATATCAAATTTTTTATGCCTTTTTTTGAGATGGGGTCTCACTCTGTCACCCAGGCTGGAGTTCAGTGGTGCGATCATGGCTTACTGCAGCCTCAGCCTCCTGGGCTTAAGTGATCCTCCCACCTCAGACTCCTGAGTAGCTGGGACTACAAGTGTGCACTACCATGCCTGGCTAATATTTGTATTTTTTGTAGAGACAGGGTTTTGCCATGTCGCCCAGGCTAATCTCGAACTCCTGAGCTCAAGCAATCCACCTGCCTCGGCCTATTTATGCATTTTGATATAAGATTATGGCCAGATAACTTTAAGAAACTACTTTTCGGCCCGGTGCAGTGGTTCACGCCTGTAATCCCAGTACTTTGGGGGGCTGAGGCGGGTGGATCATGAGGTCAAGAGATGAAGAACATCCTGGCCAACATGATGAAACCCTGTCCCTACTAAAAATACAAAAATTAGCTGGCATGGTGGCGCACACCTGTAGTCCCAGCTACTTGGGTGGTTGAGGCAGGAGAATCACTTGAACCCAGGAGGCGGAGATTGCAGTGAGCCGAGATTGTGCCACTGCACTCCAGCCTGGCGACAGAGCGAGACTCTGTCTCAAAAAAAAAAAAAAAAAAAAGACAAAAAAACTACTTTTCAAATCCAGATTTGAATTCCTGGCTAATTCTTTTTGTATTTTCAGTAGAGATGGAGTTTCACCATGTTAGCCAGGATGGTCTTGATCTCCTGTCCTCGTGATCTGCCCGCCTCGGCCTCCCAAAGTGCTGGGGTTACAGGCATGAACCACCATACCCGGCCTCAAATCCAGAATTTTTAGGGAAAGAGAATTAGGTTTAAAATCCAGGAAGAAAACAACATTTAATTATATAAAATGCAATGTGCCAATTCTATCATTAGCAACTTGCCATAAAAAGGATACTTTGGAAGCTTTGTCAGTTCTTTCGGGCCAACTGATATGTTAGTGTACTAACAGCCTAAGAATTGATGTGACTAATAAAAGTGCCTGATTTACAACTTGGAGTAGTTACACAGCGACTGAGCCCAACTCAATATAGTGTCATTGACTGAATCTCAGAGTTGGACAATTGTTTTCTTGAAGAATGAAGGCAGTGACAGGGGAATGAGCTCCACTCTCTTATCTCTCCATCATTTGTTGATTCCTTTGTGAGACACATTTTTGTTGAATGCTTGCCCTGCGCTGGGCACTATTCTATGTGCTGGTATGGAGTCTTGTGTAAGTTAGACATGTCCTTTGGGGAGCCTATATTTTAGTGAGGGAGACAGAACAATAAACAATTCCAGAGACAAATGGAAGATGATTCCCACTAGCGATGAGTGACATAACAATAAGACAGGGTGACTTGTGGCAGGACTGTCAAGGAAGCCTTCTGAGGATATCGTATTTGAGCTGAGCTCTGAATGGTAAACATAATCAGCTTTCTGAAGGACTGAGGGGTGAGAATTCCAGATGGTGGGATGGGAAGTTTAAGTCCTGAGGGGAAGAATAGTCCTGAAAAGACAGCCAGGCCTGAGGAGTGGGCAGCTGGCAGGGGACCCTCGGTAGGGGCCGAGGACAGAGAGAAGGGCGGGGACTTAGCTTTGTGAACCGTGGTCAGGATTCTGAACTTCTGTGACCAAAATCCATTGGAGGGGCTGGGTGCGGTGGCTCACGCCTGTAATCCCAGCACTTTGGGAGGCTGAGGCGGGTGGATTGCTTGAGGTCAGGAGTTCAAGACCAGCCTGGCCAACATAGTGAAACCCCATCTCTACTAAAAATACAAAAAATTAGCCAAGCATGGAGGTACACGCCTATAGTCCTAGCTACTCAGGAGGCTGAGGCAGGAGAATCGCTTGACCCGGGAGGCAGAGGTTGCAGTGGGCCAGGATCGTGCCACTGCACTGCAGCCTGGGCGACAGAGCGAGACTGTGTCTCAAAAAAAAAAAAAAAAAAAAAAAAAAAAAATGCCATTGGAGGATTTGAAGTAGGCCACTGCCAGTGGACTGGTTTATGTTTTGAAAGATCACTCTGATTATGATTTGGAGAAAGCATTGTTAAGGGATGGAACTGGAAACAAGCATTCTAGATGAGAGCCTATTAAGGCTTACATGAGGGTGATGGCAGGGGAGATGGAGAAGGATCAATGAACGCAATGGGGATGTGTTTTGGAGGGAAAGCCTACAGGATGTTGGGAGAAGGGAAAAAACAGAATCTTGGATGGTTTGTCCATCCACGTGCCATTTACTAACATGGTCAGTTGCACAGTGGGGTGACTATGAGCTGGGCGAGAGTCCAAGATTCCGTTAGTTTAGTTACATTGGAGACACTGGTGAGACACTCAGGTCGAGGTTAGTGATGGGGGAGAAAGCAGGGCTGTTTGTTGATCAGCTGATCAATAAACAGCTCTGGAGAAAGCTGAGGAAGCTCCCAGAGAGGTTAAAAATGTTCTTACCAAAGCTTCCAAAGTCTGGAGTCAGGATTCCTAAGTCAGCTTCTTCCTCTGCCTTATTTAAAATCCTCTTGACTTCTCCCCCAACCTCCCTAGGGACAAGTGCCTGGGGTGAAAGAATTAAGGACAATTTGGAAATGTTTGTAGCACAATAAAATTTCAGCAACAATTCCACCCCCATCTTCCAAGGCACCTCTCCACCAGTCTGGTTTTCTCTAATCCAGTGAGGACTGTGCAAGGGAAGAAGTGGGTTGTTCTTTTTTTTTTTTTTTGTTTTTGAGACAGAGTCTTGCTCTGTTGCCAGGCTAGGGTGCAGTAGTGCAATCTAGGCTCACCGCAACCTCTGCCTCCCAGGTTCAAGCAATTCTCCTACCTAGGCCTTCTGAGTAGCTGGGACTACACGTGCTTGCCTCCACGCCAAGCTAATTTTTTTGTATTTTTAGTAGAGATGGCGTTTTACCATGTTAGCCAGGATAGTCTCGATCTTCTGACCTCGTGATCTGCCCACCTCGGCCTCCCGAAGTGCTGAGATTACAGACGTGAGGCACCGCACCCGGTGAGGAGCGGGTTGTTCTTGTATTGCTCATTCCACTCATCCTTCCAGGAGAACAGGCTACATGTTTATCACAAACCAGAGAACTTTGAGTGGAAGATTTTTTTTTTTATTTGTTTGTTTTTCCCTGTTATCAGAATGTAGCCAGGCTTAAAGAAGACTGGTTATCTATTAGTCATTTGGTATTCTAAACACGCAGGTGTGGACTCCTCCCAACCTGCCTGCGGCTTGCCTGAATTGTAACCAAGTTCGTCCCAAACAGGTTACCTAAATGCCAGAGAGACTGTGCTTTTTGGCACTTCAACCAAAATCCCAGTGCGTGGGCTAGAATATTCATAATTTTGTAGATTCATAAAGGACAGAACTGACATATTCAAAGAATGTAACAATGAAGTAAAATGAGTGCTTTAGGAAGAAATATAACAAAACATAAACTCAGAAATGAGCTTGATCCTTGAAAGAGTCACCTAGGGAAACAATGCAAATCCAAAGCTGTTTTTAACTCCTTTGAAAAGAGTCTTTCATGAATAGTTTTGGCTGCATGTGTGAAAATTCTTTATCGATATTTCTCATTTTCCATCAAAATTAATTTATCATATTGGGGAAAAAAAAAACCCCACAGGCTTTAGAGAGTCAAAGACCTGCGTCAAATCTAACTTCTGTTACACTGTACTTTTATGATCTTGGAAAGTGCTTAATGAGTTTTCGTTTACTCATCCAAGATATGGGAAACTTTTAACAAAAAGATGTCCTGGATCTAGTGGTTCTACTTCCGGGAAATTATCTTACAGGAACGATCATAAAAATCCACAAAGATTTATCTATGAAGAATGTTCCTTTGCAGTATTGAAATATTGGAATTATGTGGGTAGACTATGGTATATCCACAAACAGGAATACCAAATAGGGAGTAAAGGTTTTTGTGGAAGAAATTTAGTGACATGAAAAATTGTTTACAATATAATAGTAAGTGAAAAATTATAAAGTTATACACATTGTTTGTTATTAATTTGGGGGGAAAATGTATTCTTATGCTTACCCATAGAAGAAGCACTAGGTAGATAAGCCCAGTAATATCGATAGTGATTCGATCTGGGTAAGTGGGACACTGAAGCACCTGTGGTCTCTACTCTTCAAGATTTTCCAACCTTCCTTCAATGACGAGCTAATTTTATAATTATTAAATATATATTAAATAGGGACATTAATATTCACCTTATAGATTTGTATTAAGAATTAAATTAGGTGAGATGATTTATGAAAAACAGTTTGGTGCCTGGCATTTAATTGGTGTTTTCGATTATTTTTATCCAATTTAATCAGTCATCATGGACTTAGCTCAAAATGATTTTTTTGACTTGAAACAAAACCAAAAATATTACCCTTTAACTGGTGGAAATTTATCACTGTTCAGGATATTCAAAAAAATGCACTGTAAGCGATGAAGGCAATTTCAAAAGAGATGTTTCTGAAATGCCTTGAGCAATGACAGAGACAATGAAATAAGCAATTAAACTTAAGGTGACTACTTTGCAGCATTTATTTGGACCTAGAAACTTTGGTTTGTTTGTTTAAAAAATCTGTCATTACTATAGCCACATTGGGCACACGGATAGATGGAACAATATCTAACTCAAAGCGGGTAATTAGTCTGTCAAGATAAATGCCCCGTCTTCTTCAAGCTGATAAAAAGTATCTTGTCAGGGCCTCTTGTGTCATCCCCCAAACACTGTGAATAAGCCGTGCTGTTTTCTCTTGCAACATGCTTCATCCCTCAGAAATGCAGTGGGAAGCTTTTTGTGGGTATGGTTGAAAGACAGTTCATATTACCCCTATCTCCCTTCCTGGACTATATATCTTTGGGGTGCTATGACCTTCTCCCCACACCCAGGGCACATGTGCATACACACACACACACACACTCACACACAGAAACATGTATATCCAGGGCCAGGCGCAGTGGCTCATGCCTGTAATCCCAGCACTTTGGGAGGTCGAGGTGGGCAGATCACCTGAGGTCAGGAGTTCAAGACCAGCTTGGTCAACATGGTGAAACCCCGTCTCTACAAAAATACAAAAATTAGCCTGGCGTGGTGGTGGGTGCCTGTAATCCCAGCTACTTGGGAGGCTGAGGTGAAGAATCATTTGAACCCGGGAGGCAGAGAGGTTGTAGTGAGCCGAGATCATGCCATTGCACTCCGGCCTGGGCCGCAGAGCGAGATTCTGTCTCAAAAAGAAAGAAAGAAACAGAAAGAAACATGTATACCCATGCACACACAGACATACACACAGGGACTCACATTCTCCCCCGCCTCCCCACACACACCCCCAGAGAGATACCTTATCTCTCTGTCTCTCACGCATACTCCTACTTTCCCCTTCCGCGCCTATCGATCTCCCGTCCCCTGTGCTGAGTTAGAAGCTCCTCCTATTATTTTTGTAATCTCTGTTTTAGCATTTCCCATAGAATATTGCAAACACAGAGTGCTTATCTCGCTCTCACACTGGAGTTCCCTGAGCCATCTGCCACTTTTCTTAGCCTCTCAGAACCCTTGTTTCTTCATCTTAGTGTTCCATTGACAAATGGGAACATAATGCCTCATTCAGAAGTTAGTTGTGGGCATTCCATTGCGTAACGGAGGTAGAATTCCTGGCACATACTAGCCACCCAATAATGGAAGCTATTATTATGATTAGTTGCATTATTTATTCACTTTTATATCCTGAGGGCCTGGCATCGTGTCTGATGTGTGATGAGTGTAAAATAAATTTCTGGTGAATTAATGAATTAACTTACAAGCTTACAGAATGTGGCTTCAAAATAAAAGAAGAATGTTGCTTTGTAGTGTTTATAGTAGATGTGAGCGGCAAATCCACGTACTTCCCCTTCTTACCCCTTTCCCCAAACAACCTATCTGGTGCCAATCCTTGGGAAAAGAAACTGTTACCATCTAGATATAGAAAGCCTATTGACTATTATTTCCATGTAGATATGGCTTAGCAAGGATAAGAGGAATTTTCTCCCTTGATTATCATCTCCTTAAGCTATGTAGTTTATTTCCCAGAGACCAATTTTCCTTAGCCTTGTTAACCTTTATACGCTCTCTAAATCCAACAAACAATTATTGGCTGCAATAACCTGATCAAGACACAATCAGCTTCACGGCTGACTCCAGACTCTACCCGATCTGTTAGTTCTAATCTATTCACCTCTCAGTGTTCACAAAACCTGTTAGCTGATTTGCATTCCACCTCCTATCTTTTTCCTACTTCCTTTGAGGAAGATGTTTGTGAATTATTTTAAGCCAGTTGAATCACTCTGGGAGTTAAGTGCTATTTTAAGCTTTTGAGGAACAGTTGAGAAGGAATGACTTAGGGATGTGAAGCATTTCCCAATAATATCCCACAGAAACTTCAACTTACCAAGTTTGTGGTAAATTTCAGGGTATTAAGACACTAGAGGTAAATGGGTCACTGTTCTTGGATATCAGATTCTAAGCTACCATTGCAAAATGTCTTATTAAAGCCGTGGTGTACGGTGCGAGTGAAATCCACGAGAGCCCATCTGCTGCTTGAGAGAATGTCTTCCTTTCCAGCATCTGAATGCATTGCTTTCCTTGCTGTCTGCCTATTTGCAGAACTTTGTCTTCTTTTACGAGGACCACTGTCTCTGTGTCCTTGTCAAAATTTTGCCCCCTACTGGCATCCTCTCCTTCAAATATTGTACAGCAGATCTAGGGTCCCAGGTGAGTAGACCTCCGTAAGCAGATCACAAGGTGAGCACCCTCTTGAATAATTATTCCACTTGCTTTTATGAACCTTTCCTGAGCCCCCAGCCCACCAACCAATGTACATTTCCCTACCAAAAAACCCTACCAGTTCCAGGAATTCTTCCCAGACTGATAAGAACACATACTTTATCTTATCTCAACTTTTCTAGACCTTTATGTTGATTGCCGTCATCGCATTTTGCCCCTGCTGGCTCCTTATTGGTCACCCTTATATGGAAATCTACACCTTTGTCATCAACCGTGATGTTGCATTTTGCCATCTGTATGTCCTTATTATGCTGGTTCAAAACATTCTTTTTAGTCATAGAATGTACCCAGTTAGAACGGAAGGACCATATTTCTTTCCTTTCTTTTTCTTTTTTTTTAAGGTGACTAATGAAACACCAAGTCATATAATTATGACTTAATGAATACTTTCTGTTGTTGCTGACGATGAAATGTCCTTTAATATTCAGACTGTATCTTCCTGTAAACCAGGTACAGTGGGTCATGGGGGAACAATGGTGGGATGTTACAGTGACGAAATCTGGAGTCAAATCTTTGTCATTAACAAACTGAAACCTTGGATAGAGTTTTAAACAATTTCTTTATATACATGGAACCAGCTATCTTTCATTGGTTAGGGGTGAAAATAAGCCTACAGTTTATGGATTATGGAATTTGGATAAAGATAAGCGATGTAAGCCAAACATCAGGGAAATCACCACCCCACGCATGAGGAGTGATGTTTTTTTGCACTCATTTTTGCACACTGATTTTTGTTTTGCAGTGATGGTACCAAATCTACATATTTGTATGTATATATATTTAAACTCTTTTTCCTTTGATGTGGAATGTTGAGAAAATCTAACCCTAAATTTTGGAGATGTTGCCGTAATCTAGTTTTTTTGGGGAAGGAAGATGATTGCAGTAATATTTTTGTCACTTTATTGCTGTCATTCCTGCAATAATTGTCAATGTAGGGTTTATATTTTATTCAGATTTATCAGTAGAAATATGGGAATAGAGATTTTAAAATTAAGAGTAAAGAGAAACCCAAGAGTGCCTTCATATTTTAAGTAAGGAAACAGACCCTTTGAAAGGTGACGTATTTAAGATTAGATGGCTAACGTTGGGCCAACCCAGGCCACCTGCTTCCAGGCCCTGCTGCCCCCATGAGCTCTTGGCATGAGCTCTTGGCACTGAAAACAACGCAGGGCAGGGAGATGTTGAGAAATTGCTCTTGAGTTTTGCCTATTTATGTAGAAGTCTTCATGGTGCTTCCTTGATACTTTCACATTTACGGAGTGTTCTTGCGGGCATAACCAACACGTGCTTGTATATATGGCACATATGTACTGGTGTGTAAAGTAGTAAGACACTGTAATGAAAGCTCTTCTTCCAAATAGTGCCAAACCATCACTAACCTGGCCCGTAGGCTTCAGTGAGTAAAGAAAATTAAATGTCAGCAAATATTTAATGTAGGAAGAAGGCCTGAGATTGGAGAAGGCGGAGGAAGGACAGATCTTCAGCTTTGTGCCTTCCTTTGGCCACGGGATTCCAGCCCTGTGCTCCTGGCTTATTTTCAGTGAGAGGTTGCGTTGCTCTTCCTTTCATCCTCTTATTCCCATCCCCAATCCCTCAAGAGAGTTCCAGAAGTTCCTGTCTCTAGTCTTCAATTTGAAGGAAAAAAAAACTTGGAAATAATGTTTTGTTGATCATATACCTTATTTCCTATTTTTTTTGGTAGAGATTAGGCTATGGAGATGGTTAAACTGGTCTACAAATGGAAAACAAGAACAACAACAGAAACAAAAATAAAACCCCTAAATCTTTTTTTTTTTTTTTTTTTTTTCTGAGACGGAGTCTTGCTCCGTCGCCCAGGCTGGAGTGCAGTGGGGCGATCTCGGCTCACTGCAAGCTCCGCCTCCCAGAGCTTCACCCCATTCTCCTGCCTCAGCCTCCCTAGTAGCTGGCCCTAGAGGTGCCCGCCACCCCGCCTGGCTAATTCTCTTGTATTTTTAGTAGAGTCAGGATTTCACCATGTTAGCCAGGATGGTCTTGATCTCCTGACCTCATGATCCACCTGCCTCAGCCTCCCAAAGCGCTGGGATTACAGGCGTGAGCCACCGCGCCCCGCCTAAAACCCCTGAATCTTTTGTAACTCCTCTCTCTTTCTTTGTACCTTCCTTGGAATAAATCCCACTCGGTCTTGGCTGTGTTCCTCAGGCACATTGTAGTGTGTGACATTCCTCTTTTAAACCATCACAGAACTACTGAAGTGAGGGTGACCCCTGGTCCCCTGCATTATGGCAGCTCCTGTTCTTTTGTTCCACTTTTCAGGAAAATTCATTGCCTTCAGGCACAGGTCTTCCTTCCCAACATACTTCAAAGTGTACATCTCTTTTCCAAAATTATGTAAATCTTAATTTGTGATAAAATCACATGAATGAGTTGTGGTAAGTTTTTGGCAGGATTTAGAAAATAATGCTTTCATTTAAACATGAATCATTAAAACACTACTTCCTTAACACAATTAACTCAAAGCAGCCCTTATTGCTAGAATTAAGAGATTTCCTTCACAAAGCTGCCTGCCTTATACTGACTTCTAGTATAGAGACCTAGGCACCAAAAGTACAGAAATTTGCCTTAACAAATAATCTTCATTTCTCTAAAACAGGAATGTTTTCATAAAAATCTGTTACTTCTCATTATCTTCCTGAAGAGGTCTTCTCAAGTTTCCAGAGTATTCGTAGACTGACTGAGACATGAGTAAGTAAATATAGCAAAGGTGAAAAAAAGGAGAAGTTGAGGAACATCACTTCTCCTGAAGGAGATTTTTCAATAAGCAGGTGAGAGGTATGGGAATGTGTTTAGAATGTGTACTAAGATCCTCTTGCTCTAAACAGGACTGGAGTAGGGTATATGTAGTGATGGTGAGACCAGTGACCCCTTGGCAGTGTGAAAGTTTAATGAAATATTGGTGAGGGTTCTACTTGGCCGTGGAATCATTGTTACACAATGTTGCTCCTGAGTGACAGAAAGGAAAAATGACATTATTGTCAAACAATGTTTTTGTTTTTAAACATAGGTGACAATGTTTAAAATGCTAAAGAAAATGAAAACCCTTTCCCTTTAGGGAAATTAAAGTTTGAAAGACAACATGAATTGCAACCTGTATAGCAATTTTTATTTCTGTTTTCCAAATAAAATGAATTAGAAGACTTTACCTTCTTATTCTCTGCCCTGTGACACTGATCTTTTCTTTCTTTCTGTTGCAAGTCAGTGTTTGGTGGTGAGGAAAGGTAAGGAGGTAAATGGGTGAGCTTTCATTGTAGAGGAGACAAGGCAGCTGATTAGAGAAAACAAAGCTGGTTGGAGAAGAGGGGTGGGAAAGTTCATGCATTACATTTTTAAAAATTAGGATATAATGGGCTAATTATAAAATGTCAAGATTTCACTAACACATTCCATGTTTCTTTTCTATTAAGAGAAATTGTAATAATTGTTGAGATTGCTTCCTTCTTTTAAGTAGGAACTTATGATCTTCTAATCTTCATATGGGATGCCTTTTATGTTGAATGATGTCTAAGGAGCAGAGTAAAGCTCTAAGTCAGTCTCAACCCTATAATAAAGATGAACACACCAAATGATGGATTTTGAAGACTCCTTTAGAAAATTACATTTTATTTATTTATTGTTTGACTAGGTTGAAAGACACATGATACCCAATGTTAAAACATACACAGTGAGTCCATTTCCCTTCAGTCTGCTGCCCACAACCACCCAGCTTTTCTCCCTAAAGACAATCATCCTTATCATTTTATTTTGTTTTTTTTCCAGATAAGTTTATTGGAGGCTTCTTTCAAAAATATTCTTTGAATGCTTCTGATGACATCAGGTTATGAGGCTTAACCTTCCCCCAACAGGGAAAATTGTTTGGCTCCTTTTCAGCAAGAGGGAAGAAGATAAGCTCAGATTTTCTTTTCCTTCCTTCCTCCCTTCTTCCCACCCTCCGTCCCTTCCTTCCTTCCTTCCCTCCCTCCTTCCCTCCTTCCTTGCTTCCTTCCCTCTTTCCTTCCTTCCTCTCTCTCTTTCTTTCTTTCTTCTGGGTCTTACTATCACCCAGGTTTGAGTGGCGCTATCTTGGCTCACTGCAGCCTCTACCTCTCAGGCTTAAGTGATTCTCCTGCTTCAGCCTCTAAAGCAGCTGGTACCACAGGTGTGCACCACCATGCCTGTCTAATTTTTTGTATTTTTGATAGAGACAGGTTTTCACCGTGTTGCCCAGGCTAGTCTTAAACTCTGAGCTCAGGCCATCTACTTGCCTCAGCCTCCCAAAGTGCTGGCATTACAGGTGTGAGCCACCACGCCTGGCCTCAGATTTTCTTTAGAGAGTGACTGCCTCACGACAACTCTAAAAGGTAGCTAGAGCCAACTCTACTTTCCATATAAGGAAAATTGTGACTCCTGGGTTTAGAGTCCCTTCCTCATTTTCTTTGTGTTGCAGTGGTGCTTGGCCAACCCACAGGGCTTCTCTGGCAGCAGCTCGATGGCTCCAGTGTAGGTGCAAATTGGTTTTCCTGTTTTGAAACCATATTCCAAAATAGTTTGTAAGGGGCCAGAAAACTTCAAATTTATACTACCAATACCCAGAGTTCCAACAGAATACTTAGTGCATGAATACAAATAAGCACACAACCTCCTCATGTCTCCCTGCCCAACTCTGATGGCAGCTTGAATGGGCTTCACAATTCGTAAAAACTCTCAAGAGGAGAGGTCGGGCTCATTTCTTCTATTTAGCCACAGTAAAACATATTAAGAATGGTGGTGATTCAAGGGAGATTTGCAGGGAGTGTCTGGCAATTGTTCATCATCGTTGATGCTTTTTATCTGCAAAGTTTTTGCCATCCTTGCCCCCATCCCTCAATGCACCCCATTTCATTCTTGAGGGGGCACTTCTGGCAGCCGCAACCATGAGGCATCTGAGATCATCAGCTGCTCTCTCAGTTATCAGTGGAATTTCACTTGTTTGAGTTTTCTTATTTGTGCACATCTTGATTTGGTTATACATGCCCCAATTTCTTTCAGGGCTTTGCAGATTTGGCCATGATGGACTTATAGCATTTATTTTAGAATTGCTTTTAAAATAAGGATCATAAATAGTTTCTGAAGCATTCAACGAAAGGACATGTTGTTCCCTGTTTGTATCACGATGTCATGTTGGATTGTCATTAATAATTGGTTTGCATCATCCATGTGCTACTACCCCCACTTTCCAAGGGTAATAATTTTGACATTATTTTTAGTCCACGTACATAGTTCTGAAAACAACCAAGAAGAGGAGGAGTGTTCTTTTAAATGACATTCTTTCTGAGCAGGGGCTTATCATCCATCTGTGTTCACAAAGAATGAAGTGTTCTGTTGTTTATCCCTGATCCTGCAACACTGAAACATTCTTCATAGCTCTGTAAGCACCTAAGAATCAAAGCCCATAAATATCAATGTATGTAGGATGTACTTTTTTTTCCCTTGTTATATTAAAAGCACAGCAACATGTCTGACCCAGATTAGTATTTCTTTCTTTTCTTTTCTTTTCTTTTTTTTTTTTTTTGAGACGGAATTTTGCTCTTGTTACCCAGGCTGGAGTGCAATGGCACCATCTCAGCTCACCGCAACCTCCACCTCCCGAGTTCAATTCTCTTGCCTCAACCTCCCAAGTAGCTGGGATTACAGGCATGCGCCACCACGCCCGCTACTTTTTTGTATTTTTAGTAGAGATGGGGTTTCTCCATGTTGGTCAGGCTGGTCTCGAACTCCCAACCCCAGGTGATCCACCCACCTCGGCCTCCCAAAGTGCTGTGACTACAGGTATGAGCCATAGATTAGTATTTCTCAGGATTAGAATAAATTGGCTTTTAGATTGCTTTGCAACTATATCAAGGTTAATTGCAATACCCTCTTAAATATTTTTTTCTCTCGGTCATGTAATAAATAATGTTCTTAAGAGTAATATTCCTTATTTGCAAGATTAAAAGAAAAATTATGTGTAGCACTTCACCCACCTCTCATCCCCAGGAATCATGCCAGGTGGTGACAAGGAAATTGTCACAGAAACTTGGGACCACAAATGTATTGGTAGTTGAGGCTGGGCAACACTGGAGACCCATTTGGATGCTTCCAGGGGAGTGAAGTCCTGGAGGAGAGGCAAAGACAACCTTCACCACTGCAGCAAACCATTGACAGCAGCATGGAAGCTGTGGTCTCTGAATAAAGGACCAGGCATTTCCAAGCATATTCTGGTAGGATGTTCACATCTGCTGGTATGGACTGAATGTTTGCGTCTTCCCTCCAAATTCATATGTTGAAGTTCCAGTTTGTAATGTGATGGTATTTGGAAGTGGGGCCTTTGGGAGGTCATTAAACTTAGATGAAATCATGAGGGTGGGGCTCCCATGATGGGATTAGTGTCCTTATAAGAATAGGAAGGGAGAACAGAGCTCACACTCTCTCTGCCATGTAATGACACAGTGAGAAGGTGGCCATCTACAAGCCAGGGAGAAGTTCCTCAATGGGGGAACTGAATTGGCAGTCACCTTGATCCTGGACTTCCTGGCCTCCAGAACTGTAAGAAATGCATTACTGTTATTTAAGCCACCTGGCCTGTGGTATTTTGTTATGGCAGCCCAAGCTGACTAAGACACCTGTATATGCAAATGCTGCTCAGTCGCTAAAATTTTATCAGCCACTAAAATTTTAACTTATCATTTTAGACTTAGTGTTGCTATTTGCTTTGATCTGGTCCAATTTCTTGCTGGTGACCTAGAAAGCCTATCAGGTCAAAAGTTATTTTATTGCTCAACATTTCCAAGCTCAAAGGCTTGTGGTAGATTTTCCTATCCAGGAGTATTTAGTTTTACTTATTACATTTCCCTGATAATTATTCATAGCACTTAATCGCCAATACTGTCTTAAAATTATTTCATTTCTTTTCTCATGTCTGTATTTCTCCACTGGAATCTTAGCTCTATGAAGGTCAGGATTCATTCTCCTTTTCTTTCTGCGTCTTCAGCACCTAGCACAGTACCCAGCCCCAAGGGGTGCTGAATGGATGGTGGAGTAAGGAACATTCCGGAGTGTGATGAGGGCCACTAGGTAACAGCACCTCTAATTCATTGCTAGCTTGGTCGCTGAAAAGAACTAAGGAATGCCTGCGTAAAAATCCGTGCATGGATGCTTATAGTAGCTTTATTCATAATTTCCAAAACTCGGAGACCGCCAAGATGTTCTTCAGTAGATGAATAAATGAACTGTGGTACATCTAGGCAATGGAATATTATTCAGCACTAAAGAGAAACAAGCTGTTAAGCCATGAAAAGACATGGAGGATATTTAAATGCACATTACCAGGTGGAAGAAGCCAATCTGTACGTGTGATTCTGACAATATGCCATCTTGGAAAAGGCAAAACTATTGGGATAGTAAAACAATCATTGTTTGCCAGGCGTTACAGGGGGGCGGGTGGGCATGGAGGGATGAATACATGGACCACAGAGGATTCTTAGGGCAGTGAAACTACTCTGTATGATGTAATAATGGTGAATATAAATCATTATATACTTGTCTAAACCCATTGAGGGTATAACACCAAAATTGAACATTAGTGTATACTATGGATACTGATGGATACTGATAATAATGGTATGTCAATGTAGGTTTATCAGTTGGAGCCAATGTACCACTCTGGTGGGGAATGTTGATAATGGATGAGGATGGGAGGCTATGTATGTGTGCGGGAAGGACGAAGGTAGGTGGGAAATCTCTGTATTTTTTTTTTCTCAATTTTGCTACGAACCTAAAAATGCTCCTAAAATATAGTCTTAAAAAAAGAGCTAAGGAATTCTTTGGATAATGTTTTTCCCAGGGTATCTGTTTCCTCCCTCTCTCTCTCTGTTTCTTGTCTAGATGGTATCAAATTCATTTCCTTGCTCTGCCTTAAAGTCACCATTCTAACTTGACCAGTAACAAGAAGGTTGAGCTGGCAAAAGGGACTCCTCAGAGCTTTGAAGGAGGAATTGGGGAACTGCTTGGCCAGATCTGTAATCTTGAACAAATTATAATTTATACACAGAACTAAGAAGAACTCTAGCATAGAACCTAGGAAATTATAATCTTCAACTATCCCCTGTTTAGGCAGACTATAAAGCTAGGATTACTGAACGCTTATATATAGAAAAAAGGAAGAAAAGATTTTTCCAGTAGGCAACCAGAAGCCCTAAATACTTGCTTTCATTATGATGTAAATTTTCATGCAAATACAGAGAAAACCATGGGTTGAGTATATATAGATTTTCACAATGTATTTGATAATTCAGTTTTTAGTGGAATATCCCAGTAATTCTTATTTGGGGGAGAGAACGATTAGTCAGAGTTGGGGAACCAACTTAAAAATAGGAAATGAAGGGTATGGTAAATAGGTAATCTCACTATGGGGAAATACAAAGAGAACAATGTTCAAGCCTTTGTTTTAACCAAATTCCTTATAAATGATTTTTGGTCTAGGATACAATGTACAGCAAATTTCTCAAATGTGTGATTGACACAAAACTTTTTTGACTTGAAAGACAAGCCAAAAAAAGAGATAAATGCAGGAAATTAATGAATCTGTATAAGTAGGTTTAAAAATGGCAACTAGCACATTTGAGAGGTTTTAGGTAAGAGCAAAAACTAATATTTATCAAGAGTTTATCATGTGCAGGCTGCTGTTCAAAGCACTTGGCATCTATTATTTTACTTAGCCTCATAACGACCATATGAAGTCAATATTATTATTATTATTAATTTTTTTTTTTTTCAGACAGGATCTCCCTCTGTCACCCATGCTGGAGTGCAGTGGCATGATCTTGGCTCACTGCAGCCTCCACTTCCCAGGTTCAAGTGATCTTCCCAGCTCATGCTCCCTCTTAGCTGGGACCACAAGGGTGTGCTACGATGCTCAGGCCTGGCTAATTTTTTGTATTTTTTTAATAGAGATGGGGTTTCACCATGTTGCCCAGTCTTGTCTCAAACTCCTGGGATCAAGTGATCCTCCTGCCTCAGCCTCCCAAAGTGCTAGGATTACAGGCATGAGCCACTGTATCTGCCCAGTTGGTACTATTATTATCCTGGTTTCATGAATGCTGAAGCTGAGATAGTGAGAGGTTAATTTGCCCAAGATCACACACAAATAGTACATGGCGAAGCTGGATTTACACTCAGGGAGCCTGACTGACAGCTTGTGTGCCTTATCACTTCCCTATGGAGCCTCATCAAATACACAGAAGATGAAGGGAATAGAAACTGAGAAAAGAAACTAAAGGTCTGGAGCATTGTTCAAAGAGGAAACTCTTCCAGGAAGAACAAAAAGAAAAAAGCTGAGCACCAGATAAGGTGTTGAAAAACCAAACCAAATGTTGTCTTATTAGTTTATAATTTGGATGTATTTACACCTGCATTATTGTGGGCAGTTCCAGTCAAAGTAAATTTAGAAAGAACCAATAGAAGGAGACTGGCAATGAAAATGGCAGAACATGCAGTCAGTTGCTGTCCACAGGGGAGCAAAATGAGAGAACAGACGAAAATGGAAGTCGGGGGCCGGGGGCTGTGGCTCACGCCTGTAATCCCAGCACTTTGGGAGGCCGAGGTGGGCGGATCACGAGGTCAGAAAATCGAGACCATCCTGGCTAACACGGTGAAACCCCATCTCTACTAAAAATACAAAAAAACCAGCCGGGCGTGGTGACTGGCGCCTGTTGTCCCAGGTACTCGGGAAGCTGAGGCAGGAGAACGGTGTGAACCCGGGAGGCGGAGCTTCCAGTGAGCCAAGATCGCACCACCGCACTCCAGCTTGGGCGAGAGAACAAGACTCTGTCCCCCACCGGCAAAAAAAAGGGAGTTTGGGAGAAAGACTTACTTTAAGAATAAAGGTTGAAAACAGGCCGAGATGAATATCTATGAAGTCATAACTGGCATGGTTAAAATGGATAGAAAAGTTATTCTTGAAATATCTGGCAAAGTAAATTCAGGATATAAAAGGGAAATAGTGGTGAACTCATTTAGTAATAAACCCATGCCATTACTACTTCAAAAGTTAGTATGGGCACAACATATTATACATTTTACTGTGTTTAACAAATTATTAGAAATAATTATAAATAATTCTTGAAGATAGAAATGGATCCACCATTCAAGAGTGATGCCATGGAGGGTAGTTATGCACCAGCCAAGTGTTTCTAAAAAACAAAGAGAAAACATACTGAAGTCGTCCAACATTACTTTGAAGTCAGACAGACCCAGGTTCAAATTCCAGCGTTACAGTTCACTGAGTAGTTACTTAATCCCTCTGGGCTGCAGTTTTATCACCCGCCAACTCCACATAATCATCCTTCCCTGGGCAGTTGGGCCTAGCATATAACTGGCAGTCCAAAAATGTTGGCTGTTATTGTGATTAAGATGACCCCACGTGCCTTCTGATGTACTCAAAAAAGCGTTTCTCTTCTGTTAGACTGAAGGATGTTGAGGGTTTCAATTTTATTTTACTCTGAGCTGCAATTCTCAGGCTCAGCTCTAAGTTTATGTTCGTATCTTTATATGCACAGTGGGAAATTGCTGTGACTTCACTGGATCTTCACAAACTGCATAGTTTTGTGGCAGCTTATGTATTATTTCTTGATTACCTTTTCTTAGTAGCTTACACTGATGGTTATCTCCTGTATTTGTCTTTTGAATTTTGTTTGTGGTTACTTGATCTGTTTTTGATGATCCTTTGGCTCCCATAATGTGAGGAGAGAAGGGGTTTCTTTGCCATTTCTGATCTCCTAGATTGAGAACCCTTGAGTCCAGGCATCAAGACATACTGTAAGTAACAACAACTGCACAACAATTCTCAACTAAATCTTCTGCAATGGAAATGACGAGCTGAATAAAAGACAAAGTAGAATGTGTTTGTTATGACTCACATACTGCCTAGAACTTCAGAGTCCCTGCCCATTTTGTTTAAATCAGACATGTCAGGTGACCTGGCCACAAAGACTCAGTGTGACACTGATGTGCATTTTGCTAAAACAAGGTCAGCAGTCAGAGCTGGAGAGCTACACCCTGGTGAATTCAGCTACGACAGTTGCCCAGAAAATTATAATTTAGGAAATTATTTTCTAAATTTCATCAACATTTCTCATTTCTGGGCACTGGCATTTTAAAAAGTCTTATTTTTTTGGTCATTTACCTTATAAGTAAGTGACTCTTTTTTCAGCGACAATAGTGAGAGAAAGTGGAAGACTGACCTAAAAGAGAAACAGGAAGAAAGAAATTGTCCAGAATTTTGAAATTATGTATTTCCACTTCCATTATATTTATAGTTTCAAAGAAATAAACAGAGAAATAATTTTAAAAAGCGGGCACCAGCCAAAAAGAATTTATTATGGAAGGCAAATATTTGATTAGAATCTGAGATTGTGACTATTTCTTTGTTATTTCTGTAAACTGACATCCACCTTAAAGACATAGCTTTGGAAAAATGTATAAAATTGGAAACACATTTACCATAAAACATAGTCAACCCATCCTCCTCTTATTTTTACCTCAGCCTCAGATTTTCTGGCTACAGTTACAAAAAGGAATGAAAGGTCAATGAAGAACAACATAGTCTTGTTTAATCTTTAAAACTTAGTACTTTAAATGGCACCTAACTGGAACCTCAGCCTCTTGGACATGGACCCCTTTGAATTGTTGCCTCTGCGTGTCTCTCAGTTGATGGTTCTTGAGATGGAATCTACTCAGAAATGCAGTCAACACCATGTCTGCCTTAGATTAAAAAAAGAGACAGAGATTTTTAATCAACCAGGTAAATAAATTACAGAGAATTTCAACTACAAATTAAAATGTACTTTGAGAGAGAGACGTGATTGGAACCGAAATGTCTGCATTAAAGTTATGAACCTTCAAACAGCTACCTTTCCATGACTGTGTTACCCAAGATAGACTTTTTCCCTCTTACTCTTTAAAATTATCAGTGAAATTGCAATTTCCTTGCGTTTAATCTTGTCTTTTTTATTTTTTTGGGGGGATGGAGTCTCACTCTGTCGCCCAGGCTGGAATGCAGTGGCATGATCTCGGCTCACGGCAACCTCCCCTTCTTGGGTTCAAGTGATTTTCCTGCCTCAGCCTCCTGAGTAGCTGGGACTACAGGTGCTCGCCACCATGCTGGGCTAATTTTTATATTTCTACTAGAGACGGGGTTTCACCATATTGGTCAGGCTGGTCTTGAACTCCTGACCTTGTGATCCGTCCACCTCAGCCTCCCAAAGTGCTGGGATTACAGGCATGAGCCACCGTGCCTGGCCTTAACCTTGTCTTTTTAAAGCAGGGTTTGACACATATTTGGTATGAGAATGAAGGGTAGCGTGAATAAAAAGGAATAAGGGCTTTCCATTCAGAGGGACTGAATCTAGACTTTAGTAATGACTGCATTTTGGGTGAAACCTTTGTAAATTGAGACAAAAATGCATGAGTGTTTGTCTTAAAATTTTTTACATTTATTTTTAAAAAATTCACCTCGATATTGGAAAAGATAAAGGTGTTAATGTGTATTACTCCAGCAGTGAGGGAAGATTCTAGAATGTTCCCTGGTTGTTGCCCTCATACTTTGTGATGTTATGCTGATCCCTGCACCTTAAGTTCAAATTCCAGTTTCCTTGCTCAACTTGAACAACATGCAAGAGTTGGCTGTAAGGGCTGTTTTTTATTTTTTATTTTTCTGCTTGCTTTTGTTTTGCTTTGTTTTTTAACCACCTAATTAAAGAATTCTGGATATAGATTAACTTCTCGCCCACTATATCCCCTCCCCTACTGTTTTAACTAACAGGCACTAAGCACCATGTCCTTTGATGGATTTCCTATTTTGATGGTAAAACCCTTGTTTTTCTTACAAAAAGTATTTTCTCTGTTTTTGACAAAACTCTAATCTTGCTTTTCTGACTCTGAGTCCCTGCATGCCTCTCTTCCATGTTTCAGGAAGGAACAATTAGGCAATCCTGCCATGTTTCTTCTGAAAGTAGCAAAAACAGTGGCTTCAAGAGCCCTTATGCTGAATCATGACATAGATATTTTTTTCTACACCACTCAGAACACTTTGAATTAAAGCAGGAAGCCTGATTTGAAGCCACTATTGAACTAAGCCCTGGAAAGAAAGGAGTGTGGAAGAAGGGGAGAGGGTGGAAGGAAAACATTTTCTGAGGAAAAAGTTTAGTCTTTCTTCCAGTGTACAGTTTAAAAATGTGGGCTCATTGGAATGAATTTGAAGGTTAGGTTACAATTTGCTTACAGCAGATTTTGCGATTAAACTCATTGAATCAGCCTTTTTTTTAACCCCTTAAGTGACGTATACATGGGATTAAACAGAATGAAATTCAGTTGTTTCTCAACTCACTCTCCTAGCCTCACATCTGTCAAAATCATTGCTGTTTGATTTTCTTTTCTGCAAAGGCCCCCGAGACACATTTGCCTTTAAGCACTTGGACACTGGTGGGAGCTGCGTGTTCTGGGTGTCCTTAGGTGCACTGGGCTGGGCTAGGCAATGCAGCTCTTGTGTCCCGGGAAAGCTGCAGTCTCCGAGTGTAAGATACACACCCAGGCCACACCTTCAGAGCCATGCAAAACTGGAAGGAGACAGAGATAAGGTACACTAAAAGGAAGAAAAAACTCCTCTTCTTTCTCCAAGCTGCATCTGCTTGCTCAGGTGAGAGTGCAGTGCCCTGCCATTATATTTTTCTTCTGATGAAAGAAAAGTGGCACTTGGACTGCTCCTCTCAGTAAAGGGGTAAGAGCCATTTCTTCTAGAGAGGTTTCCTGATACCCACTCCTATCCAGTTCTGACTTCCTGGCACCCCACTCAACGGGCTGCTCTTTCTCTTCTTTCTTTGTAGCCAGCTAGTGTACCACTTTCTCAGCCTCTCTCAACTGGGGAGTCTTCCTTGACACTGGACTCCAGGAGTCTTGGAATATCTTTGCAGCCTCATGTCTAGCACTTAGTAGATGCAGGATTGTTAATCGAATGAGCAAACAAACTGTGGGAACCCACAAAGCTGTTCTGACTTCCTGACTGCCCTAGTAAGCTACATTTATGTTGCACCAGATAGGCCAAGCCTAACACTTCTCAAAATAGGAGATCTTTGAAAAAGGGAGGGGAGTGAGGAGAGGAAAACAATGATAGAAGTGGTCTCCTGGTAAACAGATATAAGAGCCTTTGAACGGATCAACAAATAAAAACAAGCTGATAATGTGTTTGGCTGCAAATACAGTATTCTAAATCCAGATTTGGTGCTACCTTACTTTATCAGTGTGGAGCATTCACAAATGCAGTTGGTCCAGTTTCTGCAAGTATTTTTTTCCCTTTCAGTTCTGTGGAACTGAAACCATCAAAATGCTAGTGTGATCTACACTAGTTATCTGGAAAGTTTTTAACTGTGCATCCTATAAGTAAAAAATTTATCAGCCCACATCTTCTTCTTCTATATAGTCATCAATTATTGGATGCACTTCTGTGCTAATATATCATGTACATTATAAAACATTATATATATAATATAAATTAAGAGAAGATGATATAAAAACAGAAATAGAAATTCCAGGCCAGGCGAGGTGGCTCGTTCCTCTAATCCCAGCACTTTGGGAGGCCGAGGTGGGCAGATCACGAGGTCAAGACATCGAGACCATCCTGGCCAACATGGTGAAACCCTATCGCTACTAGAAACAGAAAAAAATTAGCCGGGTGTGGTGGCAGGCACCTGAAGTCCCAGCTACTCAGAAGGCTGAGGCAGGAGAATGGCGTGAACCCAGGAGGCGGAGCTTGCAGTGAGCCGAGATCATGCCACTGCACTCCAGCCTGGGTGACATGGTGAGACTCTGTCTCAAAAATAAAAAAACAAAACAAAACAGAAAAAAAGAAATTCCAGTATTTTCTCCCTAAGCCCGAACAGGTCATTATTGTACCCTATGTGGGTGAGCTGGAGGCTGCTGCTATAGGCATGACTTTTCTCACCAGTAACTTAATGATTTGGGCAAAGTCAGAGCTCCCCTCCTTTAAACTCTTGCAGGAGGATAGGTGGCATAGTGATGTGACTGTGGGCTACTCATTATGCTTCTCTCTGCCTCAGTTTACCTCTCCTGATAATATAGCCTTGTTGATCTTACAGAAATGTAGAGATTAATGGATGATATACCTCATACTGGACTTTAAGAGTGAGGTAGTTCATTTGACATATTGTATATGAATTCTTTCTAATCTCTTCTATTTTCTGGGAAAATTCTATTATTTCATTAAATAGTATTGATTCTCCCATTAAATGGGGGGTAATATTGTCATCTTCATCTTTGAATTGTGGACCTTTAGCAGGAGGAGGAATCTTAGAGGGCAACTCTAGTCTAGTTTTTACCCAATGACATAACGAGACAAGCTATAAAGAAGGTGATACGTTGCTTGATGTGGCAGATCACCCCGTTGCCTGCAAAATTGATCTCTCCTGTTTTCCTCTAATTTTGTTTACCCTCCTCTGAGGGCCCATGTGCCTGAAGGCAGGCTAGGCTCCCTCCTCAGCCTTGGGGCAGGGGCAGAAGGCTGCATCTTGAGTAGGCAAGTCAATTATGGAGATACTATCTATCTGCCGTGCTAAATGGTTGGGTTTATGCTTAGGTGTGTAATATGGTCTGACCAAGCTTTTTGGAAAGTTTCCTTCACTTTCCAAAGAGACACACCTAGTGGACATTCCCTTCCCACCTCGGGACCTCAGTATCTCTGTGTGGCGTGGACATTCCAGTCACTGTCTTAGGGCCATGGAGGAAGCTAGCCTATGAGGATTACCTGTCCATGAGGTGTGACGGACTGGAAAGATGGTCACAGGTCATGGAGCTGCCAACTTAATTGTCCTGGAACTTTCATAACTCTGACCCTCAAGCCATAAAAAATGATAAGTGCTCTCATTGTTTAAACTACTTTAGTTGCATTTTTCTGTGATTTGTAGCCAAAATGCATCCTAACTGATACACTTATCCAAGGAGGCTGGGGGTGGCAGAAATGGAACAAGAATCCAGAACTTTAAAATAGCAAGTACTGTACTGCTTGGGCCTTATTTACGAATCATAGCTTGAGAGAATTCATTCATCATGCTCGGTAAGAGCAGTCATTATTTGATTATACAAATGTTCTACTTTCTTGCTTCCATTGGTGTTCAACTCTGGTGACATCTTGATGGGCTTCCTCTGGGAATACATATTTACTTTTTCATATTTAGCTTCTCATCCAGGGATATCCAGTTACACTATAAATGTCATCTATTGGCAAATATAATTTGCCTACAGAGACCTGGACCAATAGTCCCTCAGTGAATTCGTGACAAAACGTCTGCATGTCGAATCAGGGTAGTCTCATGTTCAAACCAAAACTCTATCCGCTGCTGGTCCAAGGTGCCTCTCACTGTTGCCAATTAGCCGGGACACCCAGAACTAACCCAGGAGCTTATAAAGGTAATGAGTGGTTTCAAATCACCCACAGACACCCACAGTAAATGGAAAAGCTTTTGTCAACATCATTAATGGTTTCAGTTGGTAAATTATTAACAGAATATATGTGGAGTCCTCAGCATTTCAAATACATTTGCTTCCTGAACAAGTACATTGGAGAACAGTCTCTCCTGCCAAGTTCCAAGTTGCAGGTGCCCACTCTACTGCCCTCCCTCCCGGTCTCCTGTCCTGGGCTGTGTTAGGATCCTCCTTCTCTTGCTAAAGGGGGCTTCTCTTCACACTCCTGAGAGCTCTTAGCTTCTTGTGCATGTTTACCCTTGTCCAGGCCCTGTCATGTGAATAGTCTTGTTTCATTCGACTCTTCCTCTCTAGATATGTGGGGGAAAGATGACAATTTGAAAAACATAGGCCACTCGTGGTGGCTTACGCCTGTAATCCCGCACTTTGGGAGGCCGAGGTAGGTGGATTACTTGATCCCAGGAGTTGGAGACCAGCCTGGGCAACATAGTGAGACACCATCTTTACAAAAAATAAAAAATTAGCTGGGTGTGGTGGCACATGCCTGTAGTCCCAGCTACTCAGGAGACTGAGGTGGGAGAATCACTTGAGCCTGGGGAATTTGAGGCTGCAGTGAGCTGGGATTGTGCCACTGCACTGCAGCCTGGGTGACAAAGTGAGAACCTGTCTCATAAATAAATAAATAAAAATTAAACAACAACAACAACAACAAAACACTGGGCTGGACGTGGTAGCTCACACCTGTAATCCTAGCACTTTGGGAGGCTGGGGCAAGCAGATAACTTGAGGTCAGGAGTTCAAGACCAGCCTGGCCAACATGGTGAAACCCCATCTCTACTAAAAATACAAAAATTACCCGGACATGGTAATGCATGCCTGTAATCCCAGCTACTTGGGAGGCTGAGGCAGAAGAATCATTTGAACTTGGTAGGCAGAGGTTGCAGTGAGCAGAGATCAGTCCCCTGCACTGCAGCCTGGGCAACAGAGCAAGACTCAAAAAACAAACAAACAGACAAACAAAAAAACCTAGTTCTGGTAAAGGCTCTGCCACTTACTGACTTATTCACCTTGCGTAAATCACTTAACTTCCCTCAGCCTTGGTGTCTTTCGGCTGTCAATTGGCAATTGTCACACTCTTTGTGGCATCTATGTCTCAGAAGCTTCAGAATCAAGCAATCTAATCCCTGTCGTTGAGAGTCTGAAAACCTCATAGTTCTCACTATTGGGTATTGTTTATGTTGATATTTTTTCTTCACAGGAGGCTCACAACACATCCGTTCAAATGCTGGGATTGTGACTGACTCAGGCAGGAAGAACAAGTCCTCGTGTCAATGAGTGGAAGGATGACACATTTGCTGGAAAATACAGTGTGTTGTCGTATTCACACTAACACCACTGAGAAGTTGATCCTGTTATTACTCGCAGCAACATTTCCTGGCTTAGACCTAGCATACTGGGTAATGCCCGTATGTTGGGAACATTCAATACTGCAATGGAGAAAGGGAAAGCCTTGGCAGGTGGTGAGGAAGACTACTGGAAGGGTGGATGGATGGGAGAGACAGGTTATTCTTTTATCAAAAAAATTTTTTTTTTTTAAAGAGCATTAGCTGTTACATTGTTTTGATTACGTCTGTGGAACAGGAGATATGGACAAGAGTTAAAAAACAATAAAGTGGGCCGGGCACGGTGGCTCAAGCCTGTAATCCCAGCACTTTGGGAGGCCGAGACGGGCGGATCACGAGGTCAGGAGATCGAGACCATCCTGGCTAACACGGTGAAACCCCATCTCTACTAAAAAATACAAAAAACTAGCCGGGCGAGGTGGCGGGCGCCTGTAGTCCCAGCTACTCGGAGGCTGAGGCAGGAGAATGGCATAAACCCGGGGAGCGGAGCTTGCAGTGAGCTGAGATGCAGCCACTGCACTCCAGCCCGGGCGACAGAGCGAGACTCCGTCTCAAAAAAAAAAAAAAAAAACAAAAAAAAAGCAATAAAGTGTATAGGTTATCACTGTCTCTAACGCAGTGACTCTGGGCAAAATAGGTAGCTTTTCTAAATTTCTCTCATTAATTAAACGGAAATGGGAATGGTAACGACCTCATTGGGTTGTTGTCAGTATTAAATGAGATAACACACGAAGTAACTAGCACATGATGATACTATGTGCATACGCATGGCTAGTGCACACAACTGTGTGTGCACCTGAATATTACCCAGTTTCTGGTTCACTGAGGAGTCACCCATTCCACGAATCATTTATTGATCCCGTATAAACGTAATGCTATGCTGCAAGGCAATGAGCTCCCAAGGTACTTAGAGTCCAGATAGGAAGTAACGCCAGGCACGGTGGCTTACGCTTGTAATTCCAGCACTTTGGGAGGCTGAGGCAGGTGGATTAACTGAGGTCAAGAGTTTGAGACCAGCCTGGCCAACATGGCGAAACCCCATCTCTAGTAAAAATACAATAATTACCCTGGTGTGTTGGCACGTGCCTGTAGTCCCAGCTACTTGAGAGGCTGAGGCAGGAGAATGGCTTGAACCCGGGAGGCAGAGGTTGCAGTGAGTCGAGATTGTACCATTGCGTTCAAGCCTGGTCAACAGAGTGAGACTCTGTCTCAAAAAAAAAAAAAGAAAAAAAAAAAGAAAAAGAAAAAGAAAATGAAGAAGACAAGGACAAAGAAAACAAGGAAAAATACAGATGGAAAGTAAATAAGTTAAGATGCTAAGTACAGACCATTGCTGATTATAGGTGCTGAGAAAAGTATTAGTCACTTGAGACCTGAAAAACTCACAGAAGTGCTTCACAGGCAGCATATAATGGAGAATGACTATGTTTTAAATTAGGGAAAAAATTCCAGGTGTAGATCAACAAGAGCAAATCTATTCTGAGAAAGAAGAAATCCTGGCTAGCTGGAATGCCTAGCCAATGGGAACCGGCCGGGTTGCAAGGCAAGGTCGGGCATCCCTTCCAGAGATGCAGCCATTGGCTCGAACACCCATAGGGCCTGCTCAGTCATTGCTCAGGAATTCTTGCTTCTAAAGGGAGCAGCTGCAGTGAGCAATGCCTGGGAACACGTTATTAACTCGCAATACACAGTGTGGCCCGCTCTTCCTTTCTGTAAACAGTTACTTGTTGATCAACAACGTCTACTGAGTGGTTTTGGTTTGCTAAGCATTAAGAAAGGTTATGAAGCAAGTTGAGACCATGCAAGATACCTGGCCAGAAGATCATTCTCAGTATGGACATAGGATAAAACACACAGGTCAGGGGAATAAATGTTTACAGAATAGGAGTGCTACACATTTTAAGAAAGAACATACAAACCAGCATAATATAAATAGAAAATGGGGTGACATGCCTCATTTGTTGACAAGGGTGGGGTAGTTGTGAGGTTGATGTGTGTGCAAAGCAACATTAGGAAAACATGAAATCACGATTTGACTCTGCTTCCCCTGATGCAACAGAGGCCCACTCAGCCTTGGGGGAGCAGGTGACTTGCCACAGTATTTCCTGTTTGCTTGTCAGGTTGCCCGTTGTATTTGATCTTTCTCCATCAAAGCAGTGGTGATGTGTTCAATCATTATTTCTTAATCTTCTTGCTCATTTTCTTTTTTATTAATTGATCATGTGTCTCCACTCATTCCACCTCAGCCTGATGCTTGGTGGAAGTTGAACAATTTCCTCCCTCAGTTGCTGACAAGTTTTTCTCATCCTGCAATATTTTTAGAATGTTCTGGGATTGTGGGGATCCCTGGATGCATTCAGCTTCTTGCTAAGTGTTGGGGCAAGCAAAACTCTGGCAGATGAGATGCAGATACTGCATCTGTAATTTAGAATGAGAGTCAGAGAAAATATAAATGTGGGTACTAAAAAATGGTGTTAGTCTTGGAAAATGAGGTTCAATCATAGCTATCTAAGGTTTGTATATGCTCATAAACACAACTGATAGAAATAAAGAACAACAGATTCCAGTCAGACACCTGCCAAGTCTTTGGAAAGTTGAGGCAGAAAAGATGATGAGAAGGGCTAGGATGGGATCTCCCATCAGCTTGATCTCCTGGGAGCAGTGACTGGTTCTTTTTCCTCTCTGCTGAATGCATTGTAAATGCTCTCTTAGAGCCTTGCATGCATGAATAAACGAACAAACTCTAAAACGTTTCCATGGCTAAGAAATAACTTTGAGCCAAGCCATAGTCTTCTGAGGCTTAACTTCTAGGTTTAGCAGAAAATCACTGTGTCTCTGAATTGTTCCTGGACTGACTGCAAGTTTTGGTAATCTGGTGTTTCCTTTGGAATAAAACCACTATGTGAGGCCTGAGATCAAGTGCCTGTGCAGCTTTTCCTGGATTAATACTGTTGGTGGTTTCAGAGTCTTTTTGTTTCTAGAGTTTTATTTTCTGAGACCCCTTGCCATTAATATTAGACTTTATTTTAATATAACTGTAGAATTTCAACATTTAAATTTTATACATAAATTATAGCATATAACATGTGAGTATTCAAAATCCACAACTACTTACTTTCTAAGTAAAATACACATTATTTTGCACAAGAATAAACAGCAAGAAGTATCACATAGAAGAAAATCCACATTGTAACTTTGTCATAATAATGTCCTTGGATCTATGATTCTTTTTAAGAAAAAAAGAAAGAACTATTTGTCTCATGGACTAGGGAAAAATGGGTGGGGGATACTGGCACCTTCTTTGACAAAAAAGGAATTATGTTTTGTGCCATTCAACATTTTTCTCTCTCCTTTTTCTGCCAACCAAAGAACAAAACAAAACAAAAACTCAAAAAACCAAAGAAATCACTGCAACAATAGCAGCAACAACAAAAATAATTAATAAGAGGATTTAGGTGGAATGCTATAAAAATTAGATCAGCAAATAAGATTATGGAATTTCATGTGGCTTCTGTAATTCTAGGAAAGAGATGTTTTATGTGTTGCTACTAAAGGAAAGTGGGATATAGAAGAAAATAAGAAGAAAAGAGAAGAAAGAAAAGGAAAGAAAAATCTCTGTGTCATGGTCAGTGTTTTCCAACAGGGCACTATTAACATTTGGGGTAAGGTGATTAACCATATTTTATAAACATGAAGAGGAATTCTGATAGGAGCTTAAACACGAGTTGTACTCCTCTTGATTAAGTGTACATTTTATTTCCACTTCCAAAATCCCTAATGTTTTAAACTTTTTTTGAAAGAGGATTTCTTCCTGTTACAGTTTATAAATGTCTCAAAGTGTGGGTGTATGGCAAACCATTCCAAATTTACCCTCAGAGAAGTATTCTTTACTTTTTTGACTGTTCTGTTTCTCCATTTGACTTTTGCATGAGAATCCTCATCTCACTCTGCTCTTCTGTCTTTAAATTCACTCTCTCGGGTAAACTAATTCATTCTTATGGCTTCAGTTGCTGTTGATGGCCTAGTTTTTACACCCGTCACTGACATTCCAACTACTCTTCAGCCCTAAGTCTTATGCAAGGGTGAGAATTTGCACTTAGATCTATTTTCCTCATCTAAGAAACTGATAAAAATCAAACTCATCTACTTTTCTTTTGCAATATTGATGACACCATCATTTATTGAGTTTTTAAATTTCACGAATATTTGGGTGTCTATTATATACCTATTATGCTAAGTTCTAGTGATATGATGGTGACCAAACAGGCAGAACCCTGATGTCATGGAACTTTATAGTATAGGGGTAGAAAGATATTAGTAAAATGATCACACAAATATTTATAATAGAGATAATGGTCATGAGAAAAACTACAGATTCCTACAAATGTACAATATAAAGACCTCACATAGCCTGATCAATAAAAAAAAAAAAAAAAAAAAAAAGGCTGGGCACGGTAACTCTTGCCTGTAATCCCAGCACTTTGGGAAGCCGAGGTGGGCAGATCACCTGAGGTCAGGAGTTCGAAACCAGCCTGCCCAACATGGTGAAACCCCCGTCTTTACTAAAAATACAAAAAATTAGCTGGGCCTGGTGGCAGGCACCTGTAATCCCAGCTACTTGGGAGGCTGAGGCAGGAGAATCACTTGAACCCAGGAGGCAGAGGATGCAGTGAGCCGAGATCATGCCACTACACTCCAGCCTGGGCGACAAGAGCTAAACTCCATCTCAAAAAATCAATCAACCAACCAACCAATCAATCAATAAGAAATAAAAAAAACCTTTTAGACTGCATTTCCTTTAAATCCACAACCCCCTCAATCACTAAGACCTATTGGCTGCACCCCCATTTTTATAACTGCAGCTCTATTGAAGGGCCCTCCATTTCTGCCCTCCAATTAGCATGAATTACTCTAATTAGGTCCTCACTGAACTCTTATCATAGACCATCAGCACACAGCTATCATGTTAATCTTCTTAAATATTGATTTTTTTCACATCACTCCTCAACTTAATCGCCAATGATCCCCAATAATCCAGCGAATTTACTTCAGCATATTACTGTGCCTAGATGTGTTCATTGTGCTAATAGATAATCTGTCACCACCTCCTATTCAGCATTACGTATGCTGTTCCCTGCACCCAGAGTGCTGTCGTTCTTCTCTTCCGTACCTCTCACCTTCCATATTTCAGTGATTTTCAAGCCCTCAACACTTGGAGAGTGGGGGATGACAGGGGAAGAATAGGGGAGGCAGAGAGGGCTGGGAGGTAGGCTTAGGTCTTAGAACCCTCTGCACTGGATTTCCTTAAGATTTCATTTGAGGAAAGGAGTCCAAGGCAAAACAACAACAACTTGAAAATCATTGTGCTGTTGAAGTTTCTGGTTAAGATTCATCTACCCTCATCACCCACTTCCTCCCAACATTGACTTTTCTCCTCCATCTTCAGTCTCTAGAGTGGTGTAACTGTACTCCTAGATGAGATGCAGTTGTTTAGCTTTTGCCTTGCATTCAACTCTTAATAAATTTGCCTCCTTGAGTCTTGTTTTCTACTTCTTTTGCATTCCCTAAAGTGCTTTACTATTGCATAAATGAATGAAAAAATTGAGGAACACATGAATGCTCTGTGGTACTTTTAACTAGTGAGAAATTTCTGTTTCTAAATTATGGTTTTAATCTATCCTTAGCCATTTTCAGCAATGAGATAAATAGAAATAATCAATATATCATAAGTGACGTTCTGTTTGGGTTTCCCTGCCAGATGCGGGTGAATCTACATACCTGGCCAAAAAATAAGGGAAAAGGTTAGTGAGAAGTGATGAGAATGTTCTTTCTGAAACTCCTTATTCACTGGGATTGGCTGCCTGCCTTGTTCTCCTTCCTTCAATGCCCCCGAGGTTTACCTTTGCTAATCTGTGACATAGAGATTCAAATTTTTTTCTTTTCTTTCTTCCTTTCTTTTCTTTTCTTTTTTTTTTTTTGAGATGGCGTCTCACTCTGTCGCCCAGGCTGGAGTGCAGTGGCGTGATCTCGCCTCACTGCAAGCTCCACCTCCCGGGTTCAGGCCATTCTCCTGCCTCAGCCTTCCAAGTAGCTGGGACTGCACTCCCGGCTAATTTTTTGTATTTTTAGTGGAGACGGGGTTTCACCGTGTTAGCCAAGATGGTCTCTATCTCCTGACCTCGTGATCTGCCCGTTCTCGGCCTCCCTTAGTGCTGCGATTACAGGTGTGAGCCACTGCACCTGGTCCAAATGTTGTATCTCACATCTCTTAGGGAGAATGGAAATCTCTTTAAGACTAAGGTCTACTTTTTTAAGTTAGAGTAATGTGAGTTTAATTGCATCACAAATATTGTTAGCACTTATTATTCAAGCTTGTTCCTGAATTATAACAGGACACTGATTTATCCCAAATTCCCAACTGGGAACAAAGAACAAAGACAAGTCCCTGCAGTGGTTTCTCCACTGAGCCCAAAAACCACATCTGATAAGCTATGTAATTTGCTATAGCAATTTGTGCCAAAAATAAAGGCACACTTTTGCAGAGTCGCACATTTCTAAGAAAAACTGAACTCCGCCCCATGCTAATCCAGCTCCTTTCTTTCTTTTTCAAACTTGATGTTTATGGATAGAAAATACCAGCCTGCATCTTAGGTCCCATACCATTGACGTCCCTTGGCCAAATGGCTAAGTCCATTGGCCTCTAGTCACCCCAAGTCTCTCTTGCTGTCACTCTGAAACCTGAAGGGTGAGTGTAGGCAACAGCAGTGGCCTGTTTTACGACATCCCAATAGTATGATGTCTTTAACAGCACAGCAGATTCTTGGCTGATGGCCCTGGTTAAAGGAAGGAGGCACAGCATCTTCGAAGTCATCAATTTTAATGAGCACTGCAACTATTCCAGTAAACTAGATCCCTTTATTTTTGTTTGCTTGACAAAGAAACTTGATACATCTAAGATATTTATTTCTTTTTAGTTCAACACCAGGACAGCAACTTGCTTTTTTCACCACCACTATTAGGCCCCCAGTGGTGCTAAAAATTACTGTGCAGTCTTTTGGAAGGAGAAGAAGAAAAGAGGTTACAAGAAAAAGAAAAACAAAAGAACAAAACCAAGCAAATACAAATTTTTGAAAAATTCAGGCTTTCTTTGGCTCAGAGGTTAAACGTGAATTGTTGGAGTTCCCTTTCAAAGTTGGAGTTTGCCAAGGAATCTCAGAAGCTTGCATGGTTTTGTGGAAGTTACAAGAGAAACAAGAAATTTCATCTGCATTTTCAAAGGCAAGGAGTATTCAGTTGTGTGTGCGTGTGTGTCTGTATCTGTGCCTGTGTATGAGACAGAGAGAGAGAAGAGAGAGAGAGAGAGAGAGAGAGAGAGAGAGAGAGAGAGAAGAGAGACCGATAGACAGATAAATACAGCCAGAAGCCAAGGAAAATTCAACTACTTTATTTACAACGTAATGAATTGAAATCTTTGGAAAGACTATTTCTGAGCTCTATGAGAGGGACACATTAGAGGTAGCAAGTAATTTCTGTGGTTTGTAGTGAGATAAACAGAGAGGTAAGTTGCTTGAGATGCTTGCATATTGAGAAAACAACCCAGCCTTTGCTTCTAATCTTTTCCATCTTTGTGCAAACTCAGGGAACTCTTATTCCACAACCGAAGGCAACAGGCAGGCATTTGTTTTAACTCCTTAAGTAAACTCAAGTTCTAGAATCATTAAAGTCGAAAGTCCTTGTACAAATCACTAAATACGTTCCTTATTATAAGGAATTCATAGCACAGGGCAAACTGTGTCATCTCTTATAAATTTTTCAATCAAAATAAATTTCTCCTTTTTTTTCTGTTAAAACATTCTTTTAATGGAAGAAGGGGGGAGGGAAACAGCCCAGAAAAAATTACGCAAATGGCAAGGTAGTGACAAGGCATCTATCAAAGTGGCTCTGGAAATTCCAATTTTTAAAGTGCTATAAAAATATCATTATTAATGATGATTGACTGGGTTTTCAGAGCCAAGATATTTCAAGGCTGCTAAGTTAGAGTTGAGTGCAAAAGCGGGGGTGCTAAAATGGCTTCAGGGTTCCTTCACTTTGTTTCCTCATTGATTTTTAAGTAACATGTGAACACAGTCAAATTGATGATTTTCATTTTGAATTAGTTTGCCCTCTGTCATGCAGAGCTTTCCATCTTTTCCTGACTGTCAGTGTCTAATTCATCTTCATCAAGTCCCCAGCAGGAAGATTCAGATCTTATTACTCTTTGTTTTACAGTTTTATCATTTACAGGAAATTGGGACACAGAGAAAAATAGAGAGGAATCTACCCAAGCTTTAAGTGGAACTAGTCAAGGGGAGAAGGTACACCTCCACTTCTGCGCCTGGATGTACAGACTCTCCTTTATTGCAGCAGCTGCAGTAGGTGAAACAAGGGACTATAATCAAATACTCCCTGGAGTTATTTTTTGTTTGTTTACTCTTCTTTGCTTTTATTTCAGATTCCTGAAAGATACTCGGTCTTGGTCTGTGTAAATCTCCTGCTTTGTACCTGTTGCCTTCATGAACCTAGAAGTGCTCTCCCTTTTACAGATGGAGAAACTAAGGCTAAAGAAAAACATGTTCGGAATAAGCAATAATCATATTAGATTTCAGTATGATCAACCGTTACCGTAAAAATCTTATATCTTGCTCTATTTTCAGTCACTGCGAAGGCTGGGAAAAATGACAAGTATGGTTTTTTAAAGCGTAATGAAAATGTGCCTGAAAACATGACAAAAATATTGTTTAGGTAAGGCCCAAGGCCCAAGTTAGAGCACTTCTTTAAGGACACAGAGGGAAAAAGAAAAAACGTCAACACCAACAAAACCTATCATTTGCTGAGCAAAAATCTCCTTCCTACCCCCTGAAGTGCCTTAACGCTCCACCTTCTGTTTCTAACAGCTAGAGCTGCTGCAGCTTCTGAAGATTCATTCTTGCAGTCCTATGGGAAGTCACCAGTTTGTCCTTTCAACAGAGTTCCAAAAGTGGAAAAAGGAAGAGTTTAAGCAACTGTCAACCAGGAAACTTTCTGTTTGTTTATTTTCAAAAAAGAAGACTTATCAAGCTAGCCAAGAAATTTTGTCGAAGTTACAGGCTGTCATTCTTTATAATCGCTCTACTTTCTTTTTCTTTCTGAATCCTGCATTTTCATGGAGGATAGATAATCTTCGGCATTATCTTCATTGGCTCGGCTTAGCTCTGTCCCTTGGGGTCCTGCTGACTCTATAAACTTTCAACTCCTAAATCCAGTGCTGGCTCACCCAGGAAAGAAAAAAGCAAACTGAACAATAAAATTCAAGCCGTAGCTTCCGTTGTGACTCAAGAATAGAAAATGTTGTTAATGGCCAACAGCATATAAAGTGTCATTAATCACCAATAATTTATTATTTCCCAGTGGGGTCCCCAAACAGATACCATCTTGCCCAACTCCCTTACTATCCAGGATTGGAAAAATTTTTCAAAGGTAATAATCTGATTGAATCTTCATCTAAGATTGAGCAGTTTGAAAATTTTTCGTAAAAATTAAATATACCAAAAAGGAGAAAGTAAGTTTCCTTCCTTTCTTTTCTTTCTTAAGCCCCCCTCTTCTCTCTCTTCCTTTCCTTAGCAAGTCTTTGGCTGTGTCAGCTCTTCTATGCATGATTGGTTTGCTGTGATCTATGGAAAACTCTTACTACTTCAGGAATTTTAGTTTGTTGGGTTTGGGCTATAGGGTTTTGTTCTGAGGAAGCCTTAAAAGCTTATATTGCAGCCAAAACCTTTTATTATTGGAACTGCACAAATAAATTAGACCATGTTGGGAAGGACTTTTGCACTTACATTGCCAGGAACAGTTTACAAGTGTATCCCAAAACATTAAATATTATTTGGGTGTTCACACAATAGGTTGATAGGATGTTGTCTTTTTTCCTCTGCTGTTCTTAATGCAGTATATACGTGGTTGAAAGAATAATATAAATTCATTTATCGGTAGTTCTAGCAATAAATAGAATACTTAATTTGGAGGGTCTTGGTAAGTATTTATCACAACAAATCCACATTACTAATATCATATGGAAGACAGCTTCATTCTCCTTCATGTGCAAAAGTCACTTCAAAAGCTTGTGTTGAAGGCCAGGCATGGTGGCTCACGCCTATAATCCTAGCACTTTGGGAGGCCAAGGTGGGTGGATCGCTTGAGGTCAGGAGTTTGAGACCAGCCTGGCCAACATAGCAAAACCCTGTCTCTACCAAAAATTCAAAAATTAGCTGGGTGTGGTGGCATAAGCCTGTAATCCCTGCTACTCGGGAGGCTGAAGCAGGAGAGTCACTTGAACCTGAGAAGCGGAGGCTGCAGTGAGCTGAGATTGTGCCATTGCACTCCAGCCTGGGTGACAAAGCGAGACTCCATCTCCAAAACAAACAAACAAACAAAAAAACTTGTGTTGAGCAGGAAGAGCCCCAAACTCACTCTCTAGTGGGCTTACCTTCTGGGGTTAGCTTCACTGGAGTTTAACTAGAATATTTGGGATCTAAAGAAGAATTTAAATAATTACTCATTTTCTATGTTGGAGTAACAATTTTAATGGTGCACAACATTGTAATTTTAAATGCTGCATTCAAGTAGGAAATTAATGGGGAAGAGAACTGCATGTGTTAAGAGCTACCTATATGCCAGGCTCCCAGTATATTCTCCTTGCAGCCCTGTAGGGTGGGTATCATTATCCCCATTTCACAGATGAAGAAATAAAGGTCTAGAGGGGTTAGGTGACCCAACCAATGGTAAAAATGTAACAGCTAGCAGCCTAGGAAGGTCTATATTACTCCAAATCCATACTCTTTTCCATGATAACCTATTGCCTCTAAAGGGTGAAATGGCTAATTTGATATCCACCATTACTGCCTATGTAGATAGGCAAATTTCACAGAGAATATTATCCCTTCTGATGGTCTGTCAACGACAGGTGGGGAAGGCCATTGCCTTTGGATAAACCTGTCTCTTTAGGAATTTCCAGGATGAGGAGAGTGTCTTCTCCTCCTCCTCATTGTGTTGTCCAAGAGTAATGGGCAGCTTGGAGAGGCATTCCAGAATTTCAGCCAATGGTGAAGAATTTAAGGTGAGGGAGGATGAAGCATGTGCTGGCACTGTTGTATCAGGTATAGTAACATAATCTGGAGTCAGCCTGAGCTTTCCTATGATCTTCAGTTTGTGATCTTTCCATAGGGCCTTGAGAGTTAGACGATCTCAGCCCCATGATCAGAACAGGTTCATGGTTGGGTGGGAGTGGTTCCAATTCCATCCGTAATTGTGAAACATGTGGGCTCATATTCTGGGATACACACTTCTCCAGCTGTCAACACCTTGATTGTTGAACGACTAAAATTACCTTCATATTAAAGACTGTTAATTCTGTAAGGATCTTTCTCCTGAGAATGAAACACACTATGAGTCATCTCCGAAAATTTAGGGGGTGGCAGAACCAACAACTTGACCTGAATAGGGCTAGATGATTAACTAGTCAAAGAAAGGTCAACTTTTCTTACGGCAAATTCACTCAATGTGAAACATGAATATGGTGAAGTTTGCCAAAGAGGGTACCCTAAGACAAAGATCACACAAGGTTGAAGACTATTAGAAGAACAAGATTCCAGAAAGATATGCTTCCAGCAGGGCTGACTTTGTGGGAGTGCAAACCTGAGCAGTCACATAGACTCCGTACTTTGTTTAATGCTGTGCTCTTGTTGTCTGGATTTTTTTTTTTTTTTTTTTTGAGATGGAGTCTTGCTCTGTCGCCCAGGCTGGAGTGCAGTGGCACGATCTTGGTTCACTGCAACCTCTGCCTCCTGGGTTCAAGCAATTCTCCTGCCTCAACCACCTGAGTAGCTGGGATTACAGGCCTGCTACCAAGCCCAACTAATTTTTCTATTTTTAGTAGAGACGGGGTTTCACCATGTTGGCCAGGCTGGTCTTGAACTCCTGACTTCAGGCTGATCCTCCCTCCTCAGCCTCCCAAAATGCTGGGATTACAGCCATGAGCCACCAGGCCCTGCCACTGTCTGGAAATTTTTAACACTCTTTGAAGAAGGGGCTATCATGTTTTCATTTTGCACTGGGCCTGCAAATTAAGCAGCTCATCTTGGCTGCTAGTAAAATGTTGAGAACCACCAGGGATAAATAAGATTAGTGAAACAGCACCCAGACGGTGTCTCAAAATGGTGGGTGACCAAGCATTGGCTGTAAGTAGAACTCACTTCACCTGGTTGGTGAGTTTACTGCCAGCACTGCATGGGGCAGATTTCACAGAATGGGGAAAGACAGGACTACTGGTCAGGGAAGAACAGGCATACTGGGGAAGATTCCTTAGGGAGCAAATTAGTAAGGCCTTTTCCCTCTGGGGTAATAAAATAGACACAAAGAAGAACTTGCAGGGTTAGAAGACTGGGCTAGACTCAGGAAGAGTGAGGATGTACCTGCAAATTCAGAGTAGGATATCCTGAAGTGCAGAAAATAAATCTTTAGCTATTTATCATCTTTGTACCCAAATAAGGTTCCTATAGGAATGCCATATTGATCAAACTGGAAAGCCCCACACCAGGGACAAATATTATAATGGGGGTTGTAGAAGATATTAAAATTGATAAGACTTTACCCTGAGTATCCTAGATAAAAAGGGAATCAGTAATTACATACCAAAGAACATAACTAGGATAGCTTTTCAATTACTTGATTTTTTGGGGGGTAACTTTTTCATGTTTGTTGTCATTATCTCCATCTATTTTTCCATACTATCTTAAAAAATGGAAGAACCTGTGCGCTTATTCTGGGCTACAGCAAGAAAGGGAGGAGGTGGGAGCATCATATTATACTTTACAGTCTACCCTGGGGAGAGCCTACCTTGAAAAGAAACAAATCATGGGATATAGAGTAGGAGGGGACAGCTTTTCTTTTTTTCTTTTTTTAGCAAGTTAAATACTTAGGGTGTATAGGGAGGAAGAAAAGGTCCCTTTGTGACATAGCTGGGGATGAGCAAGCGGATATTAGGGGGCATGGAGGCCCGTCTCTTTCAGACATACTCAAGAGAAGGCATTATCCCAGCCTCCAAGAGATTCAAAGAGATTCCTAAACGTTTAAATGGTGGAACTCTATTGTCTCAATCAACTAAAAACACATTTTCTGATGATTTGTAGCTCTCTGCTGGTTGGGTGAAGGGGCCTGTCTACAAACCTAGTGTGATCATCAGTCTGAGTGCCATCTTCTTGGAGATGTGAGAATGTGCCTCCGAATAGCATAGAGAGCCTGCCAAGACTTATCAAACTCCCCTGTCCTCACTACCATGATGGTTCACGAGGAACAAATGCTACGGTCATAACGATTTGCAGTGCGTCTCCAGGACTAGGTAGAAAAATGAAAAAGCTGGGGGATGGTTGGGATTTTGTTTTGGTTTTCGCTTCCAGTTTGTGGTTGTGACTGGAAAGGAAAGGAGGAAGGAGGGTAATAGCTGGTTACATGGAAAACATCTAAAGGAAAGAATTCGTCTTCTGGATCATGACAGCAACATCAGAAAGATGTACTACTGAAGATGGAAAGGGCAACAGATCAAAGTGGAGAGCATATTTAACAAGGATGAACGGATAAAGGGGAGGGAGAAAAATCAAGACCAACTATCAGCGAGGTAACAAGGACAGTGAGCATGACAGAGAAAGAATTTGTACCGTGAAACTGGCCCCCGGTAATTATCATTCTGTCCTTCATTTGACAAATAACAGAGAAGTTCGCTTAGAATAATCTTTATGTCTTTAGGAAGCTATCTTATGTCAACAGAATGAAGGTGACAAAATACGCTCAAAGTTTTAAAGCAAAAAATAAATATAATGTTATTGAGAGCACTAAGACTGAATGGGATAAAATTCAGCCTAAAAAGATGTTGAGAGAGGCCGGGCACGGTGACTCACGTCTGTAATCCCAGCATTTTGGGAGGCCGAGGTGGGCAGACCACCTGAGGTCAGGAGTTTGAGACCAGCCTGTCCAATGTGGCGAAAACCTGTCTCTACTAAAAAATGCAAAAATTAGCTGGGCCTGGTGGTGTGTACTTGTATTCCCAGCTACTCAGGAGGCTGAGGGAGGAGAATCGCTTGAAACCAGGAGGCAGAGGTTGCAGTGAGAGAAGATCGTGCCACTGAACTCCAGCCTGGGTGACAGAACAAGACTCTGTCTCCAAAAAACAAACAAACAAAAAAGAAATTAAGAGAAAGACATACTTTATTCAAAAACTTATTCTATAGGAGAAACAAGAGATTAATACCATGTATAACTATGATATATATCAAGATGGAGACAAAGGTAAAGCAAACAAAGCAAATGAGAAATTAATTATACTGCTATATATACCTCAAGACCATGATGGAGGAGGGAGGAAATGGATATTGTGTTTTTGGTGTTGCATCTTGGTACGAAGTAACCCTTTGCAGTAAGGGGAGAATTTTATTATCTTTGAAAAAGTTAATTTTGCTCAAATTAAAGTATTTGGTAAATGCCTAACTTTTAATGTTGACATTTTAAATCTCTATAAAAGAGACAGCATACAAGAGAGTTGAGTGTCAATATAGAGATTCTAAGGGGTAATAAGGAGGGAGTAACCAGAATCTTGGAGCCTAGACTATAATGAAAGTTATGTATGTGTTCCTGCTCGTACTCTTCGAAATGAAGTTCTTGGACAGGGTGATTCCACAAATTCTTATTGGTCTGCATCAAGATGAAAGTAAGCATTGGAAACTTTTGCAGCAATTTTTATCACCACACCATTTTTATTTTATTTTATGAAACTAAAACTGATCCCTTACCACAGATACTTTGAGAGGCACTCTTCTAGTTCATAATAAAATGAAATTCGAAAATTTTACTGCCTTTTGTCCTGAATGTGAATACAGCTTGAGAAAATGAAAGAGAGGGAGAATGTGAATATATACTTGGGAATTATCCCAATGGAATAAATGAGGAAAATAATTTTAAAAGCAGTGTGATTGCACTAGAAGCTCTCTTGATGAGAAAAGGGGGTGAAAACTATTTTTATATATTAAAAAAACCTTTTATTTTGCTGCTATATGCAGGCACTTTTATTGAGATTATCTTTTGTTTTGGAGACAAGGTCTTGCTCAGTCACCCAGGCTGGAGGGCAGTGGCAGAATCTCAGCTCACTGCAGCTTTGACTTCCCAGCCTCAAGCAATCCTCCCACCTCAGCCTCCCGAGTAGGTGGGACTACAGGTGGACACCACCACACCTGGCTAATTTTTTTGACTTTTTTGTAGAGACAGGGTCTCACTGTGTTGCCCAGGCTGGTCTCGAACTCCTGGGCTCAAGTGATCCTCCCCCCTCAATCTCCCAAAGTCCTTCAATTACAGCCGTGAGTCACTGCACCTGGTTTATTTAGATTATTTTAAGTAATGAAATTGTAATTTTTGGGGAAGATGGGGCATAATTGAAGTTCAGTGACTTCAGTGGGTTGAAGGTGGCCCCCAAAAGATATCTCCATACTCCAATCCCTAGAATCTGTGACTGTTAGCATATATGACAAAAGATGTGATTAAATTACAGATCTTGAGAAGAGGAGCTTATCCTAAAGACGTCATAAATGCAATCACACATATTCTTATAAGAAAGACACACCGAGGAGAAGACACATAGCGAAAAGGAAGAGGCGATGTGACTGCAGAAGCAGAGATTGGAGTGATGCAGCCACACGCCAAGGAGTATCCAGATCCACCAGAAGCTGGAAGAGGCAAGGAGGGGATTTTCCCCCAAAGCCTTTGGAGGGCGCGTGTCCCTGCCGACACTTTGATTTCAGACTTGACTGGCCTCCAGAACTGTGAGAGAATACATTTCTGTTGTTCTAAGCTACTCAGTTTGTGGTAATTTGTTACAGCAGCCTTAGGAAACTAATGCAGTGACCTAAAGTAACTTCTAGAAAATGAAAAATCTGATGTTTAACCTCGGGTGATGACCCATCATATCACAGGCTTCTAGACTTTATAATAGCTGGATCAAATGATTAGAAATAGATTGAAGGGCTAGGGAAAGTACAGAGAAATAAAGTATGTATGCTGCGGCCTCACATACTAGATTTCAATCCTGGTTCCTCTACTCACTTTAACTTGTCTTCTGGAAGTACCAGTTCCCTCAAATGTAAACTATTATAAATGTCATAAACCAAATTAACAGGGTATTGTAAGGATTAAGAAGCCATGTATATAAACTTCTTTGCAGGCTAGGCACAGTGGCTCACAGCTGTAATCCCAGCACTTTGGGAGGCCAAGGAGGGCAGATCATAAGGTCAGGAGTTAGAGAACAGCCTGGCCAACATAGTGAAACCCTGTCTCTACTAAAAATATAAAAATAAGCTGGACATGGTGGCAGGTGCCTGTAGTCCCAGCTACTTGGGAGGCTGAGGCAGGTGAATTGCTTGAACCTGGGAGGCGGAGGTTGAGGTGAGCCGAGATCATGCCACTGCACTCCAGCCTGGGCAACAGAGCAAGACTCCGTCTCAAAACAAAACAAAACAAAACAAAACAAAACAAAACAACTTCTTTGCAAATTGTAGAGCACTATTCAAATGCTAATTCCTAAGACCCCCCCATTCCCTTCCACCCTCAGTCCCCCAAGAGAGACTGAAGAGAGGATGTATGCAGCAATCTTTATATTCTGTATCTCATCTGTTGCAGCTGCAATAGGATTGGGTCGCCCACTTTCCTGCCACAGCAGAAAAAAAATCTTCCTCTCTCTAGCTGTACAGTCCTAATATCACGGGCCTTCAGGAGCAACAAGAAGCCCCTGAACCTGTTGAGCTTTGCTTGAAAGAAAACCTCAGCAGCTACCATGCCAAAACAAAATAGTTGTTTTTGTAGATTTTTTTTTTTTTTTTTTTTTTTTTTTTAGTGTTCAGATGGACAATACTAAATAACTCTACTCAACAAGCCAGTTCATTTCTACTTGTTTACTTATACCCTGCCTTGTTCCAGAAAGGATTTAAGGTGGATTACCTATTAATACTACACAAGATAAAATAAAGTGAAAAATAAGTGGGTGAGGAAAGTAGGACACCAGGAAAATGAGACGCAGAAAATTAAGTGAAAGCAGGAGTGAGTTAGACTCATTGTGCTTTGTAAGGGCTTCTGTGCTCACTGAGGCTGGCCAGGAGACTCTCTCTAAGCTTTCTTGTTGTTAATACAGAAAAGTCTCTAAGTCAAGTTCCCCAAGAATCTCCCTTTTTGAGACAGGTCTCACTCTGTAACCCAAGCTGGAGTACAGTGGTATAATCTTGGCTCACAGCAACCTCCACCTCTGGGGTTCAAGCCATTCTCCTGCCTCAGTCTCCTGAGTAGCTGGGACTACAGGTGTGCACCACCATGCCCAGCTAATTTTTGTGTTTTTAGTAGCAATGGGGTCTCGCCATGTTGTCCAGGCTGGTCTCGAACTCCTGACTCAAGTGATCTGCCCACCTCAGCCTCCCAAAATGGTGGGATTACAGGCGTGAGCCAATGTGCCCAGCCACAATGTCCTCTTTAGGAAGTAATTTCTGTCTGCCCAGAGCACTGGCTATGGAAGATAAAGATCTCAAAGATCTTAACACTGAGCATGACCGTACTCATTTGAACCTGGATTATTTTTAAAAAAAAAGGATCAATGAAACTTTCATTTTTGAGAAATATAACTTCCTGATATACTGGCTAGTATACTAACCACCAAATTTTATTTATACAACTGATAACTAACCAGCTGCACAGGTTGATTAACTATAAATCAGGTAAGCAGAAGGGAATGCCTATCAAAAAGGATGCCTTTGGTTTTATAACTATCCATTTGTTGTCTTTTTTTGGCACTGGTCAGGGCAAGCTTGACCTGCAGCCACTTTCTGTTCATGCCAATTAATTTGGTGTCTCCTTATAAGAGAATGTCTATTTTTTCTATTTTTTAGAACAAAAAGAAATGAGTCAAATTTATAGAAAAGTATCATTAAATTATTGATTCAAATTAGAAGGAAACTAGTGGTTGGATGAAGCACAGTCTTTGTTTTGCCTGAAGACTAATTCACTTAGCTTTTCTGGGTGTGAATTTTGCATCTAATTCATAATGGGAGCCCATAACAATGTTGCAACACTTAAAATAAAAAAGCTGACAAAGGCTATATTAAATGACTTTACAGTGAAAATTGATGATGGGAAAGTAACTACGGCCCTCAAACCCCTTCAGAATTGGATGATCTCTCTGCTGTCTGCCAGGGGTAGGCAAACTTTTTCTGTAAAGGGCCAGATAGTAAATATTTCAGGTTTTGTGGGCCAAATGTTCTCTGTCATAACTATTCAACTCTTCTTTGTGATGCAATGTCTATGAATGGACAATGTACAAGCTAATGAGTATAGCTGCATTTCAATAAAACTTTATTTACAAAAACAGGTGGCAAGGGAATTTGGTTAATTAATGAGCTATAGTTTGCCTACTTTATGTTGTAGAACTATGGGGTTTTATGTTCTTGTTTAAAGTTTTCTCTATATTCAAAACTGTTTTCAAAGGGAAATTTTGGTTTGACCTTCTGCCTCCCTGAAGATGATGCGTAGGCTCTCTTTTTAGGCAAGAAGCTTTGATTTTTTGAAACAGATCATTGCCACCTACATACCAGTTATCTAAAACATGAAGCTCTCCATTTTATCAACAACACAGAAAAACTACATTCTGGACTCCCCATATAACCTCAACCACTATAATTGACAGCATAGCTACTTGTTAAGGTCTGGCTGAAGCAGAGGGATAAGAAAGATAATGTGCATGATAATTCATTACTCTAGATTTTTAAATGTTCAGACTTGTATCAAGCCACATGACTAAGAATATGTATACATGTACCACATTACCTTCCCTCCTCTAGAAGTGTCCTTGCAGAATTGCAGTTTCATACCACTCCATCATCTTTTATTTTGTTTTATTTATTTATTTTTGAGACGGAGTCTTACTCTGTCACCCAGATTGGAATGCAATGGCACGATCTTGGCTTACTGCAACCTCCACCTCCTGGGCTCAAGCAATTCTCCTGTCTCAGCCTCTCGAGTAGCTGGGACTACAGGAACCCAACACCAGCTAATTTTTGTATTTTTAGTAGAGATGGGGTTTTGCAATGTTGGCCGAGCTGGTCTTGAACTCCTGACCTCAGGTGATCCACCCCCACCCGCCTTGGCCTCCCAACGTGCTGGGATTACAGACGTGAGCCACTATGCCCGGCCCATCTTTTATTAAGGATTATATGTAAAAGTGACCATTTGGAGAACACTTTTCCTCTTTTGGAAAACTATGGTTGAACACACTTTTTTCATTAGATTATTTTATGTCATTTAGGAAGTAAAGCTCTGTGTGACCCTTAGAATTTAGTGGCACAATGGAAGTGTATCTCTTGTGCTTCCTGTTGTTTACCAGGGAGTGCAATGTAACTTCTCTTATGCTACCCCTTATATACATTTTTTAAGCTCTGTTTCCAAAAGGTGAAACTAAGTATATGTTCAATTGAACAGCTTGTATTCAGCCTAGGTTTAGAAGCCCCAAGCAGAAGTAATGGTCAGCATTCATTTCTATATCATGCGTTGGCTGGCCTCTGGTCCTCAGGCAGAATTCTTTTTTTTTTAAATAAAAATTAGAGACAGAGTTTTGCCATGTTGCCCAGGCTAGTCTTGAACTCCTAGGCTCATGCTCAGCCTCCTCAGGGAGAACTTTTTAAATTTTAGTTTTATTTTTAATTTTTGTAGGTGCATGGTAGGTGTATATATTTATGGGGCACATGAAATATTTTGATACAGGCATATAATGAATAATAATCGCCTCAGGGTATATGGAGTATTCATCATCTCAAGCATTTATCCCTTGTGTTATAGAGATAAAGAAAATAAGTTTCATTGATCCTTTACTGATTTTTTTTTTTTAATCCAGGCTAAAATGGGTATGGTTATGCTCAGCATCAAGATCTTTGAGGACTTGACCTCCCATAGCCAGTGCTCTGGGCAGACAGAAATTACTTCCTAAAGAGGACATTGTTGGGGACCTTGTATGCCAGTACCATATTGTTTTAGTTACTATAACTGTGTAGTATAATTTGAAGTCAGGTAATTTGATTCTTCCAGTTTCATTCATTTTTCTTACTATAGGTTTGGCTATCGTGCGTCTTTTGTGATTCCATGTAAATTATTTGATTGTTTTCTTCTGTTTCTGTGAAAAATGTCATTGGTATTCTGATAGGGATTGCATTATATCTGTGGAGTGCTTTGGATAGTAGGGACATTTAAACAATATTGATTCTTCCAATCCATGAACATGGAATATCTTTCCATTTTTTTGTGTCTTCCTCAATTTCTTTCATCAATCTTTTACATTGCAGAGATCTTTCATTCCTTTGGTTAATTCCTAGGTGTTTTTTTCTTTTTCTTTTTTTTTTGAGATGGAGTTTAGCTCTTGTTGCCTAGGCTGGAGTACAATGGTGGGATCTCGGCTCACCACAACCTCAGCCTCCCTGGTTCAAGCGATTCTCCTGTCTCACCCTCCCTAGTAGCTGGGATTACAGGCACATGCCACCATGCCCAGCTAATTTTTGTATTTTAGTAGAGATGGGGTTTCATCACATAGGTCAGGCTGGTTTTGAACTCTTGACCTCAAGTGATCCACCCACCTTGGCCTCCCAAAGTCCTGGGATGACAGGCCTGAGCCATTGCACCCGTCCGATATTTTGTTTCATTTGTAGCTATTGTAAATGAGATTACTTTCTTGATTACCTTTTCAGAGTATTTACTATTGGCCTATAGAAATGGTACTAATTTTAGTATGTTGATTTTGTATCCTGAATGCTGGATTTGTTTATCAGTTCTAATAGTTTTTTTGTGTAGTCTTTTTTTCTTTTAACTTTTATTGTAAGTTCAGGAGTACATGTGCAGGTTTATTACATAGGTAAACTTGTGTTGTGGGGGTTTGTTGTACAGATTATTTCATCACCCGGTATTAAGCCTAGTACCCACTAATTGGTTTTCCTGATCCTCTCCCTCCTCTCACTCTCTACCCTCTGAAGAGCCCTAGTGTGTGTTCTTCCCCTCTGTGTCCATGTGTTCTCATTATTTAGCTCCTACTTATGAATGAGAACATGCAGTATTTGGTTTTCTGTTCTTGTGTTAGTTTGCTAGGGATAATGGCCTCCAGCTCCATCCATGTTCCTGCATAGGACATGATCTCATTCTTTTTTATGACTGATAGTATTCCATGTTGTATATGTACCTCATTTTCTTTATCTAGTTTACTATTGATGGGCCTTTAGGTTGATTCCATTTGCTATTGTGAATAGTGCTGCAATGAACATGTATGTGCATGTGTCTTTATAATAGAATGACACGTATTCCTTTGAGTATATACCCAGTAATGGGATTGCTAGGTGGAATGATATTTCTGTCTTTAGGTCTTTGAGGAATTGCCAACCTGTCTTTCGCAATGGCTTAACTAATTTACACTCCCACTAACAGTGTATAAATGTTTCTTTTTCTCCACAACCTTGCCAGCATCTATTATTTTTTGACTTTTTAATAGTAGCCATTCTAACTGGTATTGGACAGTATCTCATTGTGATTTTGATTTGCATTTCTCTAATGATCAATGATGCTGAGCTTTTTTTTTCATATGATTGTTGGGCACATGTATGTCTTTTAAAAATTGTTTGTGGAGTCTTTAGTTCAAACTTGTCCAACCTGCAGCCCATGGGTCACGTGTGGCTCAAGACATCTTTTAATACGGCCCAATACATATTTGTAAATTTTATTAAAACATCGTGATTTTGTGTAATTTTTTTTTTTTTTTTTTTTAGCTCGTCTACTGTTAGTGTATTTTATGTGTGGCCCAAGACAATTCTTCTTCCACAGCGGCCCAGGGAAGCCAAAATATTGGACACCTGCTTTATTTTAGGTTTTCCCAAATATAAGATCGTATCACTTGCAAAGAAAGTAATTTGAATTCTTCCTTTCTGACCTGGATGCCTTTCTGACCTGGATGCCTTTCTGACCTGGATGCCTGGCTAGATTGCACTAGCCAGGACTTCCAGTACTATATTGAAAATGGACATCCTTGTCATGTTCCCGATCTTAGAGGAAAGACTTTCAGTTTTTCCTCATTTAGTATGATACTAGCTTTTGGTCTGTCATATGTGGCTTTTATTATGTTGAAGTTTGTTTCTTCCGTACTCAGGTTTCTGTAGGTTTTTATCATAAATGGATGGTGAATTTTATCAAATGCTTTTTCCAGCATCAATTGAAATTATCATATGGTTTTTGTCCTTCATTCTGTTGATATGATGTATCATACTGATTGATTTGCATATGTTGATCCATCCTTGCATTCCAGGGATACATCCCACCTGGTCATAATGAATGATCTTTTTAATGTGTTGCTGAGTTCAGTTTGCTAGTGTTTTGTTGAGGATTTTTGTATCAATGTTCATCAGGAATATTGACCTGTAATTTTCTTTTTTTGATATGTCTTTGTTTGGTTTTGGTATCAGAGTAAAAACAACCTAATAGAATGAGTTTGGTAGTATTTTTTCTTCTTTTATTTTTTTGGAATAGTTTCAGTAGAACTGGTATTAGTTCTTCTTTATTTATTTTTTTTTTTTGAGATGGAGTCTCGCTGTGTCGCCCAGGCTGGAGTGTAGTGGCCGGATCTCAGCTCACTGCAAGCTCCGCCTCCCGGGTTTACGCCATTCTCCTGCCTCAGCCTCCCAAGTAGCTGGGACTACAGGCGCCTGCCACCTCGTCCGGCTAGTTTTTTGTATTTTTTTAGTAGAGACGGGGTTTCGCCATGTTAGCCAGGATGGTCTCGATCTCCTGACCTCGTGATCCACCCGTCTCGGCCTCCCAAAGTGCTGGGATTACAGGCTTGAGCCACCGCACCTGGCCTAGTTCTTCTTTAACTGTCTGGAAAAATTCATCAGTGAAGCCATCAGGTCATAGACTTTTCTTTCCTGAGAGACATTTTATTATGGCTTCAATCTTATTACTTGTTATTGGTCTGTTCAGGATTTGGATTTCTTCCTGGTTCAATCTTGGTAGGTTGTATATGTCTAGAAATTTTCCATTTCTTCTGGGTTTTCCAGTTCATTGGCATGTAGTTGCTCATCGTAGTTTCTAACAATCCTTTGAATTTCTGCAGTATTAGTTGTAATGTCTTTTTTCATCTCTGATTTAATTTGATTGGGTCTTTTCTATTTGTTTCTTGGTTAGGCTAAAAGTTTGTTGATCTTTGTTTATCTTTTCAAAATCCAATTTTTATTTCATTGATGTTTTGTATTTTTTTCATTTCAGTTTCATTTATTTCTGCTCTAATCTTTATTATTTCTTTTCTTCAACTAATTTTGGGTTTTGTTTGCTCTTGCTTTTCTAGTTCTTTAAGATGCATCATTAGGGCTGTGCGTGGTGGCTTATGCCAGTAGTCCCAGCACTTTGGGAGACCGAGGCGGGTGGATCACGAGGTCAGGAGATGGAGACCATCCTGGCTAACACAGTAAAACCCCGTCTCTACTACAAATACAAAAAAAAAATTAGCCAGGCATGGTGGCAGGCACCTGCAATCCCAGCTACTCAGGAGGTTGAGGCAGGAGAATGGTATGAACCTGGGAGGCAGAGCTTGCAGTGAGCTGAGATCAGGCCACTGCACTCCAGCCTGGGTGACAGATCGAGACACTCTTTAAAAAAAAAAGTCACATATAGACTGAAAATAAAAGGATATTTCATACAAACAGAACCAAAAAAGAGCAGGAATAGCTATATTTAAATCAAACAAAATAGATTTAAGGCAAACACCATAAAAAGAGACACACACAAAAAAACTATATAATGATAAAGGGGCTGATTTAGCAAGAGGAGATAACAATTGTGAATACATATGCACCCAACACTAGAGCATGCAGATATATAAAGCAAATATTATCAGAGCTAAAGAGAGAGATAGACCCCAGTGCAATAGTAGCTGGAGACTTCAACATACCACTCTCAGCATTGGACAGATCATCCAGACAGAAAATCAACAAAGAAACATTGTACTTAATCTGCACGATAGACCAAATAGATGTAATAGATATTTCCATTTCATCCAGTGGCTATAGAATATACTTTCTTCTCCTCAGCACATGGATTATCCCATATATGGATAAACCATATATAGGTTATGGATATAGATAGATGATAGATAGATAGATAGATAGATAGATAGATAGATAGATAGATAGACAGACAGACCGTATATATGTTAGGCCACAAAACCAGTCTTTAAAAATTCAAAAAAATTGAAATAATATCAAGTATCTTCTGTAATCACAATGGAACAAAACTGGAACTCAATAGCAACAGGAATTTTGGAAACTAAAACATATGGAAATTAAACAATATGCTCCATAATGACCAGTGGCTTATATATGTCCTTTTAGGTGAAGCGTGTTTCTGATAGTCAATAGGTCATTAGGTTTTTTTTTTTAATCTATGCAGCCACTCTGTGTCTTTTGATTGGAGAGTTTAGCCCATTTACATTCAATGTTATTATTGATAAGTAAGGACTTATCTTCTGTCATTTTGTTATTTGTTTTCTGGATTTTTTTTGTCTCCTCTTTCTTCTTTCCTTCCTTAATATCTCTTTTTAGTGAAGGTAATTTTCTCTGGTAGTATATTTGGATGTTTTGCATCCATTGTATGCTTTTGATTGGAGGCTATGATATTGTATGATATGTATTGTATGATATTTTGATGAGGCTTGCAAATAATATTTAAAATAATAATCTATTATTTTAAACTGATGACAACTTAACACTGATTGTGTAAACAAACTAACAAGCAAAGAGAAAAGCGATAAAAATGCTATCATTAACTTCATCTCCCCACTTTTTAACTTCCTGTTATTTCTATCTTACTGTACTGTGAATACTTGAAAAATTGTAGCTATCATTTTTGATAGGGTCATCTTTTAGTGTTTCTACTCAGGATATAGTAGTTCACATTCCACAATTACAGTGTTATAATATTCTGGGTTTTTTTTTCTGTGTACTTACTATTATCAATAAGTTTTGTACCTTTAGATGATTTCTTATTGCTCATTAAAATGCTTTTTTTTTTCAAACTGAGGAACTCCCTTTAGCATTTCTTGTAGGACAGATCCCCTGTTGATGAAATCCCTCAGTTTTTATTTGTCTGGGAAATTCTTTATTTCCCCTTTATGTTTGAAGGATATTCTCACTGGATATACTATTTATGGGTAAAAGATTTTCTCCTTTAGCACATTAAATATGTCATGACACTCTCTCCTGGCCTGTAAGGTTTCTACTGAGAAGTCGGCTTGCTAGATGTGTTAGAGCTCCTTTGTATATTGTTTCTTTTCTCTTGTTGCTTTCAGGATCCTTTCTTTATCCTTGATCTTTGGGAGTTTGATTATTAAATACATTGATGTAGTCCTATTTTGGTTGAATCTGCTTGGTGTTCTGTCCTTCTTGTACTGCAATTTTGATAACTTTCTCGAGATTTGGGGAATTCTTTATTGTTATCCCTTTCTTTCCTAATCTGGGGTCTCTATCTCTTCTTTAAGACAGTATATTAGATTTGTCTTTTTGAGGCTATTTTCTAGATCTTGTATGTGTGCTTCATTCTTTTTTTCTGCTTTTTGTCTCCTCTGACTGTATTTTCAAATAAACTGTCTTCAAGCTTACTAATTCTTCTGCTTGATCAGTTTTGCTGTTAAGAGACTCTGATGCATTCATGTCAGTTGCATTTTTCAACTCCAGAATTTGTTTGATTCTTTTAAATTATTTCAATCCCTTTGTTACATTTTTCTGATAGAATTCTGAATTCCTTCTTGGTGTTATCTTGGATTTCATTGAGTTACTCAAAACAGCTATTTTGAATTCTCTGTTGAAAGGTCACATATCTGTCTCTTCGGGATCGGTCTCTGGCAGTTTATTTAGTTCATTTGGTGAGGTCATGTTTTCCTGGATGGTCTTGATGCTTATAGATGTTCGTCAGTGTCTGGGCATTGAAGAGTTAGGTATTTATTGTAGTCTTTGCAGTCTGGGCTTGTTTTCAACCCTCCTGTTGGGGAAGGCTTTTCAAGTATTTGAATAGATTTAGGTATTGTGATCTGTGTTGAGACGGCATTGGGTCAGACCCGAAGCTAGTGCAGCACTGAGTCTCACCCAAAGCCCATGGTGACCAACACCTGGGTACTGCCTATGTTCACTCAAGGCCCAAGGACTCTACAATCAGTAGGTGGCAAATCCTGCCAGGCTTGTATGCTTCCTTCAGGGCAATGTGTTTCCCCCAGCCCTGGGTGGGTCCAGGTGTATTCATTTGTTCCTGCACTGCTATGAAAAAAATACCTGACATTGGGTAATTTATAAAGAAAAGAGGTTTAGGGCCAGGCGCAGTGGCTCACGCCTGTAATCCCAGCACTTTGGGAGGCCGAGACAGGCGGATCACGAGGTCAGGAGATTGAGACCATCCTGGCTAACACGGTGAAACCCCGTCTCTACTAAAATACAGAAAAAAAATTAGCCGGGCATGGTGGCGGCGCTTGTAGTCCCAGCTACTAGGGAGGCTGAGACAGGAGAATGGCGGGAACCTGGGAGGCGGAGCTTGCAGTGAGCCAAGATCAGGCCACTGCACTCCAGCCTGGGCAACAGAGAGTGATTCCATCTCAAAAAAAAAAAAAAAAAAAAAGAAGAGGTTTAATTGGCTCACGGTTCCTCAGGCTGTACAAGAAGCATGGCTGGGGAGGCCTCAGGAAACTTACAATCATGGCAGAAGGTAAAGGGGAAGCAGGTACCTCTTACAAGGCCAGAGCAGGAGAGTGGGAGAGCTGCTTTTAAACAACCAGATCTTGTGACAACTCCATGACTATCACGAGAACAGCACCGAAGGGGAAATTTGCTCTCATGATCCAATCACCCACTGTCAGGCCTCACCTCCAACACTGGGGATTCGAATTTGACATGAGATTTTGGTGGGAACACAAACCCAAACCATATCACCAGGGATGCTGTGTAGGAGCCAGAGCCTGCAGTTGGGAACCTTAGGAATTTACCTGGTGCTCTGTTTTACAGCAGCTGAGTTGGCACCCAAGCTGCAAGGCAAAGTCCTTCCCACTCTTCCCTCACCCCCATCTTTTTTTTTTTTTTTGGGACGGAATCTCACTCTGTCGCCCAGGCTGGAGTACAGTGGCGGGATCTCAGCTCACTGCAACCTCCCCCTCCCAGGTTCAAGGGATTCTCCTGCTTCAGCCTCCCGAGTAACTGGGACTGCAGGTGCCTGCTACCATGCCCGGTTAATTTTTTGTATTTTTAAGTAGAGATGGGATTTCACCGTGTTAGCCAAGGTGGTTTTGATCTCCTGATCTCGTGATCCACCTGCCTCGGCCTCCCAAAGTGTTGGGATTACAGGCGTGAGCCACTGCGCCCAGCCCCCTCCCCACTTTTTAAGTAGAAGAATCTCTCTCCATGGCCACCACTACCCCCAGCCTGTGGCAAGTATTCTGTGGCTACCACCCATGTTCATTCAAGGCTCAAGGTCTCTTCAGTCAGCTCGTGAATGCTGCCAGTCCTGAGTCTCTCCCTTTAGTGTACTTCGCTCCCTTCTGGCCCAGGGAAGGTCTGGAAATGCCCTCCAGGAGCCAAGGCCTGGAATTGAGGACTCCAGGAACCCACTCGGTGCACTGGCCTACTGTGGCCAAGCTAGTACCTAAGCTGCAAGACGAAGTTTGTTTTACTCTTCCTTCTCCTTCCCTCCAGCAGAAGAATTCTCTCCCTATAGCCACCACAGCTGGAAGTGGTTCTGATCCAACGTGTGTTTAGAAATGTCATCCAGGAGCTACTGCCTTGAATGAGGGTCTCAGGACCCTGTCTAGTATCCTATTGTACTGTGGCTGAGCTGGTGCCCAAGCTGCAAGACAGTCTCCTTTACTCTTTACTCTTATTACAAGCTGAGGGAAGGAGTCTCTTTCAGAGCTGCAAGCTGCACTGCCTGTGGTTGGGGGAGAGGTGGTGCAAACACTCCCTTCCCACTCCCAGCTGGTGTCTCACTAGGTCATGTGCCCCCCACGTCCACTGGCTCTGAGCCCAGAAGAGCACCAGGACTTGCCCAGGAATTGCTGTCTTTGCGGCCTAGAGTATCTTTCAAGTTTATTTAGATCTCCAGAGCACTTTAACCTGCAGTGGGTGGGGGTCTTACTGGAACTCGGATTCCAATTGCTAAGATGAATGATTTACCTGTGACTAGGGCTAGTCTAAGCACTCCCTCCATGGTCACAGGCTGAGTTCTGCCCTGTGTTGCTGTGTTGCTTTCCACTGCCATAAGACAGCACTGAGTTCCAATGCAAAGTCCCACAATCACTGTGCTCTTCCTTCCCCAAGCACACAGATTCTGTCTCTGTGTCATGCAGCCACTGCCAGGGGATGGAGGAGTGGTGGTGTCAGTAGTTCTGGACTGTCTTTCCTACTCTCTTTAGTGCCTCTTTCCTTAATATGATGTTAAAACCCAATACTGTGATTGCTTACCTGATTTTTGGTTCTAATGAAAGTGCTTTTTTGTTTGGATAGCTGTGCAGTTTGATATTCCTGTAAGGTGGAGGGGCAATGAGCACTGGAGGCTTTTTTCTGCCATCTTGCTCCCAGGCAGGTTTATAAGCCAGTCAGAACAAGGTTCTGTCTCTTCCTTTCCAAGCTTGATCTCTTCATCCTTTTTTGGTTTGGCTGGATCTGACGGTACTTGTATTTTAATACAGAATATCATAGGGGTATAAATAACAAATGAATAACAAAAAAAAAACAAAATTTGGGTTTATTGAAAATGTTAAAGAGCACAAAAAGTCATTTTCATCTGTGTTTGAAACTAGAAGAACAAGGAAGTGATCTCCAAACTGCTTGGGGCAGATGGTATAATAATAACAGATAACAGAGCTGGTAAATTCATATTCTGTTTTCACGTTCAGCAACAAGGAAAGTTGCTGGCTGGAAGGGAAAAAACAAATAATACCTTGAATTAATTTTGGGGGGTGCTTTGGGTTTGGGGGACTTTTTTTTTTCACTTCTTCTCATTTATTTTTGCCCTGTGAGGTAGTCACAGTAGCTATCCTACTTTACTGGGGTGGAAATTGTGACTCAGCATTAAATGACTTGTTCACATTCTCAAACAATGTAAAGAGGGAGTTGACTGCAAGTCTACATAGATAACTGGACAGTAAGACAAAGCCTGGCCACTTTAAAATGAGAACACAGAACAAGTGCAAGTTATGCCAGGCTGCTGAGAAAACTGGAATGTTGGGCAAATAGTAGTGCTCAGAATATTCATTTTGAATGAGTGAATATGAAGTGAGGATTAATATCAGTAACTACTGAGATCTTTCAGAGACCAAGAGAGGAATGAATAAGGGAAATGTCAATTAATTTTTCACAAAAGGGAAATAGATTCCATAATTCACAAACAGATCAGCTATTCTCAGATGGTGAACCCAGAAAAAGTCAAGAATGGATTTTTAAGCTAATGGTTCGTGACTGTTGACAAAAGAATGTGGTGGTTACTGGGAGTGAACATAGGTTCACAAGGAATGTCATGTTATGCTAGCTTAATTTATTTTACTGTTTTTGAAATAGAGCTACTTCAGAAGATCAGAGGATTGACTAGGATGACTTAATTTTCATAATATCATAAAAATTGCAACCACTGTTGAACGTTTATGCTAGGCTTTGTGTGCTTTATTTACCCATTACAATAGTTCCAGTAGGTAAGTAATTAGTTTATCTCTCTTTTTAAAGATGAGAAACAGAGAATCAGTAAGATCAAGTAATTTACACAAATTACTTGCCAGTGAGTGGCTGAGTTGGAATTGAGGCTAAATTTGTCTGACTGAAAGCAGTTGATGGCAACTACTACACCATATTGTGTTGACACATAGCCAGGCTGATGAGATCTTTGAGGTTAAGGTAAACTATGAATATACAAATAGGGTCACAATACCTTTAGATAGATTCACAACAGGTTGGAAACAAACCTAAACCACATTGATTAATACTTTGGTCTTAATTTGCTGGCATTTGAATTAATGATTTGGCTAAAGACATAGAAAACACACTTGTCACTTATACAGTTGACAAAAATCAAGAAGAAAAGCCAATCCTATCACTACTATTAACTAATATTTGCATAGTGTTTCTCATATTAAATAATACTTTTGCCTAGCTTGTCATATTTGATTCTCACAACTATACAAAAGAGACTTATTGCTAGATCCCAACTCTTTTATTTTTACAGTGAGCAGAACTGAGGTTCAGGAAAATCAGGTGACTCAGTCAGAGTCATACAGTGAATAATCTGAGGACTTCTCTTTTCTGTCACATTGCAATAGATATAGAGTCATGATTAGAAAAAGTATCAAGACTTTTTTTGTCTTTGCAGATGCAAGATCGAAACCAGTAAGATGAAATACGAAGGTGGTGAATGTAAAGTCTAACACTGAAGTAAAAATACGTTCATTTGAATGTTTAATGGAAGCCACCATTTCATTATGATTACAAATAATGCTGACTTAATTTTGGGCTGGATTAATGGAAGCATAACATCTACATCACAATAAACAATACTCCCACCGAACATGGAAATGTTGAAAGCTGCCATGCAACCCATATTTTCTGGGCCCAGCGGTTAGTGAAAACTTGAACTAAGTAGAAAATATGCAAAGGCAAATAACTATTGCATGGACCATGGGGTACATAGAGAGTGAAAGACAATGAGGAAATAAATAAAAATTCTAGTTTTCTTCCAAATTTTAAGAATGATCACACGGAAGAGAAAAAATATTTGTTCTGTGTTGATCTATGTCCAATAGGTGTAAGTATCAGAAAGTCAGATTTTACTTTGAGATAAAAGACAGTTCCAACAATTGAGCAGCTGCCCATGGAATGAGTCTTGTGAAGTTTTAATACCCCATCATGTAAAAAAATTCTCTCAGAGGCGATTCTTTCTCTCTCTTAGAAGTGAGGTGAAAAGTAAAATTACAGTGAGTTACCATGGCTTGTCCAATCTAATATTATGTAGTAGTTTAAAACCTTACTCCAAGAAGAAAAGGATCACTCCCATTTTGATTTTCACTTAGCTCCAAGCAGGCTGGAATGTAGTAGATGCTACAAAAATACTGAAATAAGTCTTCAAAAGGGAGAGGAAAGTACCAAGGGCTGGTAGTGAAATATCTCCTGGCACACATCATGCCTGGCACAATTAACACTTCCCAGACCATTCTGCAGTGAGATGCAGCAGTGAGAGGTTCTAGTCAAGAGCATCTGCCCTCACCATGCTCTTCACTCAGACCACACTTCCACTTGGATTTTCATGAGGTCCAGCCTCCGGCTTTGTTCAGGTCTGCTCAAAAGGCACTTCATCAGAGAGGATCTTAAGTAGCAACCCCTTAAACTCTGTCACTGCTCTAGTACATTCAGGCATTTTTCACTGCCTCTGAAACACACAGAAATACACACATACAATATCTCCTGACATTTGAATGTAAGTTTTTTGGCAGCAGGGAATTTTGTTTGTTCCTGCATGTTATGATTTGAATTGCGTTCCCCTGAAATTCATATGTTGAGGTCATAATCCTCAATACCTTAGAACAGGGGTCCCCAACCGCCAGGCCACAGACCAGTACCAGTCTGTGGCCTGTTAGGAACCAGGATGCACAGCAGGAGCTGAGCGGCAGGTAGGCGAATGAGGGAAGTTTCATCTGTATTTACAGCCACTCCCCATCACTCACATTATGGCCTGAGCTCTGCCTCCTGTCACATCAGTGATGGCATTAGATTGTCGTCATAGGAGTGCAAATCCTACTAGGCCTGAGAGGGTTCTAGGCTGTGTGTTCCTCATGATAACGTAATGCCTGATGATCTATCACTGTCTCCCATCACTCCCAAAGAGAACTGTCTAGTTTTCCTCCAGGAAAACAAGCCCAGGGCTCCCACTGATTCTACATTACGGTGAGTTGTATAATTATTTCATTATATATTGCAATGTAATAATAATAGAAATAAAGTGTACAGTAAATGTAATGCGCCTGAATTATCTCGAAACCACCCCCTACCCACCCCAAGTCCATGGAAAAGTTGTCTTCCCTGAAACAGGTCCCTGGTGCCAAAAAGGTTGGGGACTGCTGCCTTAGAACATGACCTTATTTGGAAATATGGCCATTGCAGATGTAATTGGCTACCATGTGGTCATACTGCAATAGGGTTTAGCCCCTAGTCCAATAGAACTGGTGTTTTATAAAAGCGGAAATGTGGACACAAAGACAGGCACAGAGGAAATTCCATGTGAAGATGAAGGCAGAGACTGGGGTCATGCTTTCCTATAGACCCAGGCATGTGAAAGATTGCCAGCAAACCACCAGAATCCAGGAGAAAGGCATAGAACAGATTCTTGCTCACAGCCTTCAGAAGGAACCTACCCTAGGAAACCTTGATCTCAGATTTTCAACTTCCAGAACTGTGAGAAAACCAGTTTCTGTTGTTCAAGTCACCCGGTTTGTGGTATTTTGTTAACAGTAGCCCTAGTAAACAAATATTTAGTTTATCCCTGTATCTACAACTGTGACTAAATAGAGCAGACATTCAATAAATAGATTTTTTTTTTGAGTGAATGTTGAATGAATGAATGAATACACGGAAGAATACATGAATATATGTTACCTCAGGAAAGCCATATTTTTTTTTATAGTCCTCAGTGTTGTCATTTGTGAAATGACATTCACTACCATCTAGAAGATTTATCTAGTTCTCATCTATTCTGCTACATTCATAAAAAAGAACTCAATGACAGAAAAATTAATCATATATTAGAAGTTATCAAGGAAGCTTATTTAATCTGAATCTCTGTTAAAAAATACAGACAGATATGGGTTTTAGGGATGGCTGGAATTTTAATTTGACTTGAGGCAAATATCTGAAATGAATAATTTCCTGAGATGGCTTTTACATTTTAATCCTGTGTTTCTCCTTGATGAGTTTATCTATTTATGGAAATCAGGTTGGTGAGACCATGTGAATTATGAGTTACAGGCAATAAGGTTTCACTGCACTCCAGGCTCAACTTAGGCATCAGAGTACAATCTTCCTCAATGAGGAAACAGAGCGACAAAGAAACGATATAGGAGTCAAATCAGAGTGGAATGCTGACAATTGACTTCCTGGTTGGGAAGTTTGGGTGCACCATTACCTGAGATGATATTAGGTTTATTCATGTGTCCCCAAATTATGGCCATTGATAAAGGACCTGGGGTAAGAGACACTGAACAGCATTGCAGAGACTTACTTATCTGGATGTAACTGGATTCATTAGCCAGGATTCTATTTGGAAAACCCCAGTCAGTCATAGTGAGCTTAAGTTTTCAGTCCTTTAAGACTGGCCTAGGTGGGCCGGGCGCAGTGGCTCACACCTGTAATCCCAGCACTTTGGGAGGCCGAGGCGGGTGGATCACGAAGTCAGGAGATAGAGACCATCCTGGCTAACACAGTGAAACCCCGTCTCTACTAAAAATACAAAAAAATTAGCTGGGCAAGGTGGTGGGCACCTGTAGTCCCAGCTACTCAGGAGGCTGAGGCAGGAGAATGGTGTGAACCTGGGAGACGGAGGTTGCAGTGAGGCGAGATTGCGCCATGGCACTCCAGCCTGGGCGACAGAGACAGACTCCGTCTCAAAAAAAAAAAAAAAAAAAAAAAAAGACTGGACTAGGTGAGTTCTCCAGGACTGATGTCCAGAGATGGGTTTCCAGAAACTGAGGCCACCTTATGGATCTCTGATTCCATTTCCCTTTCTGAGTCCTTTACCTTCCTATGCACCAGCAGATTCATTTTCGCAGTCTCCTGCCATTTAAAGCCTTTGACTTCTCCTGCCTGACACTTTTCCAAGTACTCTATTGTTGAAAGTTAACATCCTTCACTTGGCTCTTCTCCTTCTGCTGTTCCTAACTTCACATTTACTGAGATGGATTTTCACTCCCGTCAAATAAATTGATACCTCAGTGTGTAAAACTCAAAGATTCACAGGGGATGGGCGAGAAGAGCACAGAATTTACACATCCGGAGGCGTTAGATTCATCTCCCATTGGTGCTATGCTGGGCCCAGTGGGGAAGTCATTCTGAGCTGGAATTCTGGTGCTTTTGCCTTCACCGGGTCCCTGTTTTTTCCTTTTTAGCTTTTATTTTAAGTTCGGGGTACATGTGCAGGTTTGTTAGATAAGTAAACTCATGTCACAGGGATTCGTTGTACAGATTATTCTATCATCCAGGTACTAAGCCTAGTACCCATTAGTTGTTTTTCCTGATTCTCTCTTTCCTTACATTCTCCACCCTTTGTTAGGCCCCATTGTCTGTTGCTCCCCTCTATGAGGCCATGAGTTCTCATCATTTAGGTACTGCTTATAAGTAAGAACGGGCAATATTTGGTTTTCTGTTCCTGCATTAGTTTGCTGTGGATAATGGCCTGTAGCTCCATCCATGTTCCTGCAAAGGATATGATCTTGTTCTTTTCTGTGGCTGCATAGTATTCCATGGTGTACAGGTACTATGTTTTCTTTATCCAGTCTACTGTTTATGGGCATTTAGGTTGACTCCACGTGTAGCTATTGTGAATACTGCTCCAATGAACACATGTGTGCATGTGTCTTTATAATAGAATAATTGATATTCCTTTGAGTATATATCCAGTAATGGGATTGCTGGGCTGAATGACAATTCTGTTTTTAGATCTTTGAGGAATCGCCACATTGCTTTCCTGTTGAGCTAGTTTGCACTCACACCAACAGCATATAAGCATTCATTTTTCTCTGCAATCTCACCAGCATCTGTTATTTTTTTGGCTTTTTAATAATTGGCTTCACCAAATCTTAAGTTCCTCTTGCTATCCAACTTAGCTCAAGTCTGGGAAGCCCATTAAAGTGCTAAGTATACCAAATCAAAATCAACAAAGAGCAGAGGATGTCTCTTACTTTCCCATCTTCTATGGTCTGAATGTTGGTTTATCCTCCCTCACCTCCCAATTTATGTGTTGAAATCTTATACCCAATGTGATAGTATTAAGTGGTGGGGACTTCGGGAAATGATCAATGCAAGAGGCTTCTACCCTCATGAATGGGATTACTGCTTCTATAAAAGAGGTTCCAGTGAGCTCCCTTGCCCCACTTTTACCATGGAGGGCACAGCCACAGGGTACACTCTATAAAGCAGGGAGCCTTCGCTAGACACTGAATCTGCTGGTGCCTTGATTTTGAAATTCCCAGCATCCGGAGCAGCAAGATACACATTTCTGTTGTTTATAAATTACCCAGCTTAAAGTGTTTTGTTATAGCAGCCCGGATGGACTAAGATGCCACCTCTACTTCAGTTTTGCAAATGGGTCAGTAAAAATAGTGTTCTTGTTGTGGGCAAGGGTGTAAATTAGTACAGTGAAGACTCAGACAGAAAACAAATCCTCGGAACAGAGGTAATTTATTTTCAAATCTTTGGATTATAGTGAGCAGTTAGAAGAAATCTTAAATGTCAACTAATTAAACTCACTTATTTTGCAGATTAGGAAACAGGGTACTCTGAGCAAGACATCTCCTGACTTGCAGACCCTATACTTTTCATGTAGTTCTGTGTTTATATCTTTAGGATTTTAAAAGTGTTATTCTTCTTTGCATTATCTCTGCCCAAACCAGGGCAAAAAAGTTGATAAAGTAAGAGGATGGGTGAATAAACCAAGACTATAGAGTTAGCAAAGGAAAAGAACTCAGACAGGAGACCAAAAGACCATGTACCCTGGTTCCTAATTCAGTACTCTGTGATTCAGTTGAGCATTAAAGCAAACTAAGGCTGCATGAGAATTAAAATTTATGGTCCCTAGACTCTTACGTAAAATAGGCTGCTGTCTTATTCTCTGTAGCCCAATGGTATCAGTCTCTACAGTAATGATTCTAATTTCCTTTAGACGATGGAGTAATTGTCCCCACTTGAGAGTCTGAAAACTTTCGGGGATCCTTTTCTCAAAAACTTGTGTACACATACAATTTACAAGTCCAGGTGAATCACATAACACCTCAATATGAGGGCAAGACCCTAGGCTATGAATGAATGTTCTAAATACTAATGCCAGCTGTGTTTGTTTATTGAGTGTTTGCTATGTTTCAGGCATTATTCTGAAGACTTGACATGTGCTACATCATTTAATTTCTACAACGTCACTTGAAGTAGGTACTATTATCATTTCTATTTATTACTATTACTATTTTTTGAGACAGAATTTTGCTCTTGTTGCCCAGGCTGGAGTGCAATGGCACGATCTCGGTTCAGCACAACCTCTGCCTCCCAGACTCAAGCGATTCTCCTGCCTCAGCCTCCCTAGTAGCTGGGATTACAGGCATGCGCCACCTTGCCCGGCTAATTCTTGTATTTTTAGTAAGGACAGGGTTTCTTCATGTTGGTCAGACTGGTCTCGAACTCCCTACCTCAGGTGATCCACCTGCCTCGGCCTCCCAAAGTGTTGGGATTACAGGCATGAGCCACCGCTTCTGGCCTATTATTTCTATTTTACCGAGAAAACAGATTTAGAGTGCATCTCTTTCTTTAACATTACTTCTTAAGTACTGACTGACGTCAGGCAAGATGCTAGGTGCTGAGTATACAGTGGTGCACAAAAATGGACACATTTTCTTTCTTCAAGCTTGGAATCCAGTGATTGCCTGTATACACAGAAACATGCCATGAAGGAAACGAACATGGGTTGGGGGAGTGTGTCAGGCAGTGATACTAATGTGGACCCATGGAGTTTTGGAAAGATCTGAAGAAGGAAGTTGTGCCTGGACCACTATGCAAAATGGGTGCAAGAGCTATATATGAGGTGAGAGGTGAGAGGTGTCTGACTGTGCGTGGGAGTTAAATCATGTGCTAGAGGTTAACTTCAAAGGACAGAGACTGAGCTCAAACCAAGTTCATCTGCCCCCAAGGTCAGACCCTGCCCAATTGTCACCACAGTTCAGTTCCTCTGACTATAATGACTCCTAGTGACATATAATATATAATATCTCATGCTGATGTCATTCATGCCCTTGGGACATACACCTCCCTAAAGTGCCCAATTTGTGGTGAAGGGCAAAGTTTTAGAATTTTCAATCTGTCGTGCTGTGTTTCTATACTCCAACCTGTCACCCTCTCCCCGAATCCTTGTTGCCAAGCCTGCTCCCTAAGCCTAGGAGTGTTCTTGGTGGAAGCACAGAGCATTCTGGGTAACCACCGATTCATACCGGTTAACTATAGAGGAATTATGCATCTGGACTGATGGCTTTGAGGAAAAAGAACGTCTCTGATCTCTATGTCTAAAAACTTACCTGCAAGCTTTTACTATTGCCCTCCCTCGCATTTGTAGAGTTCTGTCCCAAACAATTGAGCCTGTATTTCTTCTTTCCAGAGCAGCAGCTTGCTGATGCATGTGATTGTCACGTCTGGGGCTGGACCCCTGCCCAGGAGTGGCAAGGATAGGTACCCAGGCCACATATGACTGTCGTGCAGCTGATGTACTTGGCTTGCGACCACCGGTGAGTGTGCTGCACACCACAAACAGAAACACAGTGCTAATTTCAAGGTCTATTAGAATCACAAGGCAGTAGAAATAATGGTTGAGAGACAGAAAGGGTCAGAATTGGCAGATTAAGAAGTCCTATTCCAAAAGTTTCTGGGAGATGTCGACAAAAAATGGGAAATAAATAGATACACTTTCCCATAATAAAAATGTACTTGACAGTGTGCTTTTGAATGAGCACAGTGAGGGACTGAAGTGGACAATATGTGACCGTGGTTTTTACCCTGCACCATGCAGAACTGCTGATGGGGTCAGGCTGAGAACAAGCATCTGTGCATTCATGTAAAAGCTATCGGAATGCAGTGTTCCCAACAAATACATTAATAACTTTCAACAACCTTCACTTCTGGACATGATGTAATTAATTTTTGAATCAGGGAAGCAAGATGGTCTGTGGTCTGATATTTTCATTTGAAAGCAAGTGGGAAGACAAAAGCAAAAAGACTTTTTGGCTATGAGAAAATGAGTGACCTTCTAAGTAAGGAATTCAAACTGGAGCTTTCAACTTCGGAGAGGAATGAGGCTGGAGAACCTTTTTGTAGCAGAAATGGAAGGTGGAGAAATGGTTGGGGGTTACAGTGCCCTCCACTGCCCTCTGAGTAGACACGCCTTTCCCCACTTTGTGGGGCTCCGATGTCCCTGAACTACTATTTAACAGGAAAACATTATTGCTAACAGGTTTTATATTTTTTTAAACAGAGGGCTGGCACGCCAGCACATGCTTGAATGCTCTCACGGTTACATATAAACTTTAAAAAGAGGCCCCCTTTCCCCGGAGCCTGACTCATACTCCATGCATCATATAACCAGGCTTTGGAAAAGCTCTGAAAAATGCACACGGCAATTGGATCTATTTTGTCCGATCGTGGGAGTGATAAAAACAGGTGATGTAGTAGGTGGTGGGAATGTAAAGTTGGGGGGGTACAGGGTGGGGACGGGAAAGGTCATGAGGGGTAATAGGAAAGTTGTTCATACTTTTTAATGGTCTTTATGACATTTAGGACAACAGAACCATTGCATTTTAAAGACAGAAGAGGCCCTGGAAGCCTGCAATGACAATTTAGAGCTACTAAGCCAGTGCAAAATCACACAGCCAACCTCTGAACAACCCAGGCTGTATTTTGGACTCCCAAACCCACCAGAGAATCCAATAAGGGCTACAGACCATTTCTCTTGAAAAACAAAACTGTACATAATATTTTCTATAGAGTTTCAAAGGATTTATCTACTCCTTAAATTAGTCCTTGAAACTGAGCGTCTGATGAATTTTCTGTTATACTAGTAGTATAGGTTCTTGATTGAGCATGTAAATAATGTTCAGACAAAGGTTTAAATTCCTCCTCCTTGTCACCTCCTTGCTGTTTGAGCCCAAGTAAGCATGTAATGTTTTTAAGCCTCTGATATATGAAATAGATATAATAATAGCACTGACTCATAGGTTATCATGCAGATTAATTGTGATAATGGGTTTAAAGAAGTTAAGTTGGGCCTGACGCCGTGGCTCATGCCTGTAATCCCAGCACTTTGGGAGGCCGATGTAGGCAGCTCACGAGGTCAGGAGTTCAAGACCAGCCTGGCCAACATAGTGAAACCCTGTGTCTACTAAAAATACAAAAATTAGCCACACATGGTGGCGTGTACCTGTAATCCCAGCTACTCGGGAGGCTGAGGCAGGAGGATTAATTGAACCAGGAGGTGGAGGTTGCAGTGAGCCAAGATGTGCCATTGCAGTCCAGCCTGGGCAACAGAGTTAGACTTTGTCTCAAATAATAATAATAATAATAATTAAAAAATAGAAAAATAAATAAAAAGAAGTTAGGTTACCATGGAGCCTAGCACATGGGAAGGACACCATGTTGTTGCTGTTGATGCTACTTTCTCTACTGGCTTCATGGCCTCCTTGGTTGGCTGTTGGTGGGCTGCTCTAGACCCAGGCCTCCTGAATTTCTTCCTAGTCCTTTGCCTTTTGCTTGCTTCCAGCCCAAATTTATTTACTTCCTGGACATTCTCCTTTCCTTAAGGGTCTCTCCATCTTACCACATAAAAGGCAGCCTCTGATAAAATGTCCTGATAAATTTGTTCTTCAGAAATCCATTAGAAGGAAGTGCTGGGAAAATAAGATTGCTTGAGAGAAGGGTGGGCCTCTGAAGTGCTTCCTCACTGTGGGGAGATCAAAGAGTAGAACAAGTGGAAATACCAGGTCTGCAAGAATGGTATTAAGCCCATATTATTATTTCATCTTCCCTCTACAGCAAGAGAAAAAAGGCTTGGTTTTTCTACATTCTTCGTTTTTTAAAAATCTAGACTTTCAGTTGTTTGGAATACTTGTTATTATTATTATTGTTATCATTTGAGACAGGGTCTCACTGTGTAGCCCAGGTTGGAGTGCAGTGGCGTGATCTCAGCTCACTGTAACCTCCATCTCCCAAGTTCAAGCGATTGTCCTGCCTCAGCCTCCTGAGTAGCTGAGATTACAGGTGTGAGCCACTGAGCTCCGGAGTAGCCACCACGCTGGTCAGGTTGGTCTCGAACTCCTGGCTTCAAGTCATCCGCCTGTCCTGGCCTTCCAAAGTGTTAGGATTACAGGCGTGAGTCACTGCGCCTGGCCTACTTTTAACGTTAATGTTTCTCTGGTTGATGTGGTGTTTAAACCTTGCAACTTCCTACTAGTCTGCCTCCATGCACCCAACTTCCTTTGGATCTGTGTTGAGAAACAGAAAGATAGACGCAGGAGGAGAAGCAGGGATTTTAGAATACTGAGCAGAGAGGAACCTGCTTCCACCCCACTCCTTCTGGTTCAAATTGTCCATTTTTTGTCGTGTTAGAAGTTCTCATGGGGACAGTGCAGGATGAATTATTTGAAGTTTAGGAAACTGAGTCTCCAAAGACAGTTTAGTGCAAGGCTCTGAGCTTCTCTTCTACCAGGCAAAGGTAGATAGGAAGACTGATAAGATCTCTTGGTTTTTTTGTGTGTGTGTGCCAATTCAACTCCCACCCACTTATACTTGAAAGTAGGACTTCAAGGTACTTTACCACAGAAACCAGAAAGCAACCTTTAAATAGTTCCGGAACAGCAAAATCTGCATTCTCATTAGGCTAACTACTGAGTTTAACTTCACCCACACAAGAGTTACATGATTAGAGCCAGGAGAACCAGACTTTGGCTTTCTGACATTTTAACAGTAGAGACAGTCACTGCTTTCTGTGTTCTCCTTTCCCCACTGCCTAGGTAGAAAAAAAAAGTGAAGAAGTATTAGTGATGATGTTAGTGACCAAATCTTTCTCTTGAAGTAGGGATAGTGGTCACGTGACAGTTCCCCCAAAAGGCTGCAAACTGAGGGGGCATAAAAGGAGGCTGCTTTGCAGTTGGAGGCAACCAGTTTTAGTGAAGGGTCATTTTGTCATTCTGTTTCTATTCTTAGACAGATTTGGGTGCAAAGCTCTTCTTTATCATATTCTAGCTATGGGGCCCGGGGAAAATTACATCTAACCTTTTTTTTTTTTTTTTTTTTTTGACACGGAGTCTCGCTCTGTCGCCCAGGCTGGAGTGCAGTGGTGCGATCTCGGCTCACTGCAAGCTCTGCCTCCCGGGTTCATGCCGTTCTCCTGCCTCAGCCTCCCGAGTAGCTGGGACTACAGGCGCCCGCCACAACGCCCGGCTAATTTTTTGTATTTTTAGTAGAGACGGGGTTTCACCATGTTAGCCAGGATTGTCTCGATCTCCTGACCTCGTGATCCGCCCACTTTGGCCTCCCAAAGTGCTGGAATTACAGGCGTGAGCCACCGTGCTCAGTCAATTACATCTAACTTTGTGTCCTCTGTTTCTTTGTCTGTAACTGGAGACATAGAACCTTTGACTGAACCCGTCCGTATACAGTGTCTGGCACCTAGCACCCCTTTCCTCATCTTGGAACAGGTAGCATCATCTTACATAGCAATTAACTGCACTGGAGGATGAGAATATGATATTTGGATAATAACTTAATGTCCAGAGACAGTGGAGACAGCAGGTTTGAGAGGTGGAGATTGTACATTTTGGGGGATGGTATTCATAGTCCTTGAAGATAATGAACTTTTACTCTAACTTGTTAGAAATATGCTAGAGCTTTTCTCTTCTCCTTTTTTAAACTGTCTCATAAGAGTTAGTGTGTGTAAAGAAATCAATTAAGCTGGTGCAGCACCAGCTCATCACCTCTGTCATCCAGCTGACTTGCCGACAGAGTCTCATCAATTTCTTAGTAATGTCAGCATGTTATCCTGGAAAGAAAACTGAACGGGGTGTCACAAGGAGAAGCATCAATTCCACAAATTTGCATTAACACCTACTCTGTTCCAGCCACTGGGCTGCATGCAATAGAGACAAAGATGAGAAATCCAAGATCACACTGCAGAGTGAGCCTCGTACAGTATTTCTCAAGCAGTGTGAGCCTCGTACAGTATTTCTCAATAGGAGAATTCCAAAAATTCTCAGGGATTGCAAGTTCCAGAAGTCAATTTTTTTTGCTTTTGTTTCAATAATATATATACATATATATGTGTGTATATGTGTGTGTTTGTGTGTGTGTGTGTGTATATATATTTTTATTTTTTTTCATCTTCACTCTGTCACCCAGGCTGGAGTGCAGTGGCGTGATCTCAGCTCACTGCAACCTCTGCCTCTAGAGTTCAAACAATTCTCTTGTCTCAGCCTCCTGAGTAGCTGGGATTATAGGCAAGCACTACCACACTCAGCTAATTTTTGTATTTTTAGTAGAGACAGGGTTTTGCCATGTTGGCCAGGCTGGTCTCGAACTCCTGACCTCAGATGATCCACTTGCCCCTGCCTCCCAGTGTTGGGATTTCAGGCATGAGCCACCATGCCTGGCCAAATAATATATTTTGAATGGTCATTTTACTAGTTATAAAGGAAAAATTTTGTAGAGCAATAACTCATATCTGAAAGATATCATCAACAATTAAAGATTAAATTTCATAATCTGATGTGTAGGAATATGCCTACATATTCTTAGACTCTTCAGGAGATTTCCTTTCTTTCAGGATCCATATATTACCAAGTTGGAAAACATAGTATAAAGGATCTGAATTTTTGTCTTCTTTAACCCCTAACTCGGTGTGTGGTCTTAGCCAATACACTCATTTAAACCCACTGGGCCTCAGAGTCTTACTCTAAAATAAGGTACCTGGACCAGATGAGCTCTGAAACTCTTCCAGCTTTAGTAGTCTACACCTCTATGACTTTTCCTCTAATTGGAATTGTAAACTGCATTTCTTTTTAATTTCTGGTTGAAAAGAGAGAGCACTGGCTAGACATCAGATCTGTTCTTATTTTTCCTTTAGAAGTGATTGCTCAGAAAAGCTGATGAAATCATTCTCCTTCTTTGTGTCTTAGGCTTTTTATCTGAGATATCGGAATGTTAACAACAACAACAACAACAACAACAACAACAAAACCAAAGGTAAAAATAAGTGCGAATGTAAGTTTGAAAAGCTTTGGCATACAGCAGAAATTTTATCACAAAGATGAGCCCTGCAGTGAAAGGGAAAATTAATATCTCCAGGTTAATTAGTCAGGAATACAGGTATACTGTGCAACAAACAGCCCCAAAGATTCATTGCACAGGTGATTGCAGGTTGGCAGGGCTCTGCTCATGACAGTCGGCAAAGGACCAGGCTGCTGGGAACTCCATCTAGACTCATAGTTTCAATATCCCTGGAGGAGGGAAAAGAGGATACTGTAAACTGCACATTGTCTCAGAATCACATTTCATTGGCTAATGCAGGTTACGTGATTATGACTAAGTTCACAGGGGTTGGGGTGAGGTGCAGAATAGCAATTCTACTTGAGACAAAGATGAGAATATCTGAATATTTGTGACACTAGGTCTTCACAAACATACCATTATTAGCATGCTCGTTTTTAGATTTGGAGACTAAAATCCAAATTATAATTCCAGGTAGTGATCATTCTAAAATGCAAAACAATGAACACACTCAAGCTGATTTTGGATTTGACTGTACACATTTCTCAGAAGAGGGAGCTTTCCTGTGAGTTACCCATGATAGAAGAACTGGCAGGTAAGAATTCTTGGCAGTGAGAATGCACAAAAGGAATGAAGCAAAATTAACTGGGGTTAAAGGTCAGGGAGCATGCAAGAACACGGGTAGGGTTGTGATCAAAGGAACAAGTGGCTTATGACAGAACTTCTTTACTAAGGACTCTGAAGTCAAAGTCATATTTGTGTTTAATATAGAGTATCCTATATGAGTCAACAGGTATGGAATGAAAGAAATGTATTCAGATATGAAGAGATGGGAGAAACAAGAAAGTCTGTAGAGAAAGTACAGTGAATATTTGAATTTTTATGTTGGGTCATATAAATTGATTTTGCTAGTGGCATACCTTAACATTTACTACTTACTGAGACTGTCACTATGCAGTTCACTTTAACCCAGCAGAAGAAATGAAAATTCTTTTTTTGGGGGGGGATGGAGTCTTGCTCTGTCGCCAGGCTGGAGTGCAGTGGCATGATCTTGACTCACTGCAACCTCCGCCTCCTGGGTTCAAGCGATTCCCCTACCTCAGCCTCCTGAGTAGCTGGGATTACAGGTGTGCACCACCATGCCCCACTAATTTTTTGCATTTTAGTAGAGATGGGGTTTCACCATGTTGGCCAGGATGGTCTCCATCTACTGACCTTGTGATCCACCTGCCTTGGCCTCCCAAAGTGCTGGGATTACAGGCATGAGCCACCGAGCCCGACCAACAAATGAAAATTCTATGAGAGAGATAGTTCAACTAAAACATGTAATTAGTTGATTACCTGCTTCATAGAAGTAACAACAACTTTGCCTTAACGTGGCATTCTGTTATCAGTCTGGGAGGTGAAGAGTCCTAAACAGAGTGCCTTTATTGACTCTTTGAATACAATGCTCTTAGAATGACATCATGACTTAGGGTAAAATAGTATTAATTTCTAGTCATCAAAACCATATATTCAGATATAAGCACAAAAACATATTCAAAATGCCAAGTATAATTTCAAAATATATACGCAGTTGACCCTTGAACGTCGTGGGACATAGGGGTGGTGATCGCTCCTACAGCAAAAAATCCATGTGTAATTTCTGACTGCCCCACATCTTAACTACTAATAGCCTACGGTTGACCGGAAGCCATACTGACCACATACACAGTCCATTAATGCATATTTTGTATGTTATTTGTATTATATACTGTATTATTAAAATAACTTAAGCTAGGGAAAATAAAATGTTATTAAGAAAATCATAAGGAAGAGACAATGTATTTACTATTTATTGAGTGGAAGTGGCTCATCATAAAGTTCTTCATCCTCATCATCTTCACATTGAGTAGGCTGAGGAGGAGGAAGTACTGAGGTTGATTTTGTTGTCTTAGAGGTGGCAGAGGCAGAAGAGGTGGAAGGGGAGGCGGGACACTCAGTGTAACTTTTATTGAAAAAATCCACACAGTTCAAATTCGTGTTGTTCAAGGGTTCAAGGGTCAAATATGTATGTGTATATATTTGCTGTTCAGTGCTGGCTGACTGGTGATGTTTGCATTTATCTCCACTTTAAAATTTTTTTTGGCCAGGTGCAGTGGCTGACGCCTGTAATCCCAGCACTTCGGGAGGCTGAGGTGGGCAGATCACAAGGTCAGGAGTTTGAGATCACACTGGCCAATATGGTAAAACCCTGTCTCTACTAAAAATAGAAAAATTAGTCTGGCGTGGTGGTGCACGCCTGTAGTCCCAGCTACTTGAGAGGCTGAGGCAGAAGAATCACTTGAACCTGGAGGTGGAGGTTGCAGTGAGCCGGGATTATACCACTGCACTCTAGCCTGGGCAACAGAGCAAGATTCCATCTCAAAAAATAAATAAATAAAATAAAATAGGCTTTTCCCAATTGTCCTTTATATTGTATGTCTAGGGAGAGAATTGGCTAGCCCACAAATAAAGGAGAAAGGAGGAGAAAAATTCCTTATTTGTGATATGTGATATAAATCTTCTGAAATTCATGATTTTGGGGTAGCACGATTTAGAACAAAAAGAAAACCTGATATTAAAAAAATAATATAATGATGCTTAAATCTGTAACAGATATTGGGAATGCAGGTGAAAATGAACTTTGTGTGCAGAAAGAGCACCTCAAAAGATCTTACTCACAAGTCCATGCAAACTATTTGACATCCTGTGTCATTTCGTAAATCACTTTCATGCTTGAGAAATGCAGTATATACATAAATAATATTGACGTGGATAGCAACAATAGTAAGTTCCTGGCCTTGTCCGCACTCATGTGTCTCTGTTGCAAAGGCTGTTATGGGATTCCATAGCACTAAAGAACTGGAATTAATGATTGGAAAAAATGTTCTCCAGCTGTTTGCCTGAGATAAATATGGCCTTAGACTTCAGGTTCTACTTCTGCCCATCTCATGGACCATAAGTAGTGAAAAGCCAACCAAAATATATAGTTGGTATATTAATTATGATCAAACTGAGCTAATGATACCCTGGGATGGTAGGGAAGGAAGTCAGGAGAAGTAAAAGAAAGCACTATAATTATAGGAAAAAGGTCTTCAGTTATTCTCGCCCTTTTGCTTGCTACCACCAAATTCTAATCCTGGGGGCTTATAATTATTTTACGAGCCTGAAGTAAGTCATGTTGCTTGCAGTCCTTATAGCCATATCTTAATGGAAAAGTATTCACATGTTTGATACACCCACAATTTTTAGAGAGAATGATATTTTCAAGAACAGGGATGAAAAACTTGGGGAGCCACACAATTCTGGCTTGGTGTGTCTGTGCATATGTGTGTGCAATGCACATATGTTCATAGCCACCATATTGGCAAACTTAGCAAAGATGTGAAAGGACTGAGTGACTCTAGGTCATGGAACTGGAAGTGCCAGGGTGACGGCTGAGGGATGAGCCTTTCTCCCCTGAAGCTTGAGAGGGGCTATGGTTGTTGCTTAGCAAGTTCTAGACAAGAATTCAGGTTATTATATAACTTGTTTTCAGAACATTCTTGTGCGGTAGGAATGTTGCAGCTATTCTTGGCCCCTCTTGCCGGGGAAGCACTCTAGCACTTGTGGGTTTGATATCCAGGGTGGTGGGACAGGCTTATCAGGTTGGCCAAGCTTGTAGATCCTGTTGTGCATAAAATATCTTCTTCTCTCTCTACTTTTGTTGTTTACTTAACAAAAGACACTCCACCCTCACTGCAAGTTTTGACACTCTCTCTGATACACTGTATGGCTACTGTACCTTGACTTTCAATTACATTTCAGTTACATTTCAATTACATTTCAATTACAAATCCTATCATAATCATTTTCTTACAACAAATCCTCTTTAACACCCATAAAGCTCAGCTCCCATGGGTGTAGGGTTATGCTGTCAAATATAAAAAAACAGAAGAATCCTACTGGAATTGCAGTAGCTATTGCACACACTTAAAAATAAAATCGGCATAAGAGCCCTCCCCACTTTGCATTCAATTCTGGTAGCAAAAAAGATAAAAGTTATTCAAGCCATTCAAATATGGCTTGACCTATAAACCAGTGGCCTTAATTCAGTGATTTTAAATCAATGTGATATCGTGTTAAAATACTTTCTCTGGGAAAGGATTTCTTTTGGAAGTGAGTTCTGGAATTCCTAATTATTACCATTGTAACGATTAATGTAGAACAGAATATTCTTCATTAATACCTAACAAAAACACATTGAATGGGAAGGCTTTCATTTGCTTGCTTTGTTTCTTTTGATGATCCTGCTTTATTGGTTGGACAATAAGCAAGTTTCAAAATATAGGAGGTCATAGATGGTGTCACCTCTTCTGCCTGGATTATTTTTGGTCAACATGTATAAGTGTTGCTCAGAAGCCTGTTTTGTTGTTGTTGTTGCTGTTGTTGTTTTTTTGAGACAGAGTCTCGCTCTGTCACCCAGGCTGGAGTGCAGTGGCGTGACCTCGGCTCACTGCAAGCTCCGCCTCCCAGGTTCACACCATTCTCCTGCCTCAGCCTCCGGAGTAGCTGGGACTACAGGCGCCCGCCACCACGCCTGACTAACTTTCTTGTATTTTTAGTAGAGACGGGGTTTCACTGTGTTAGCCAGGATGGTCTTGATCTCCTGACCTCGTGATCCACCCGCCTCGGCCTCCCAAAGTGCTGGGATTACAGGCGTGAGCCACTGTGCCCTGCCAGAAGCCTGTTTTATTGTTCCATTTGTTTAGGTTGTATTCTATGTGGTTTGCTGCTACTTTGGACTAACATCCTTCTGAGGAACAATCTTAGGGTCAAAGGAGAGGAATGGGTATTTGAGGAATGTAACAGATTTTTGACAGCAGTGTCTTTTCAGTATTAGTCATGCCTGTTGATTGTTCAAACTGATACTCTGAGCTCTATCCTGAGCAATGATAGCCCTTTGTGGATTAGCTGGTGGGAGGATGTCTCTCCAGTTAATCAAATCTCACCACAACAAGCACTCTATTCCACCTTTAACCAAGAAGTCATCTCTACTTCTATTATTTTTCCAACATATTAGGAAAATGATTTGCTTGACACTATGTATCAATCAGAATTTAAAAAATCTTCTTTCCTTTTGGAGTTACTACCTCCAATTGCCAGGTTAGTAAAATCTTACTCATTCTGGCAATGAGGGTGTGCCACATTTTACTCACTTTTTTTTTCAGGAACAAGAGTAAGATTACTGCTGACTCTAATCACCAAGTACAGCAGCCAGGTCTTTTGCTATGACCTGGGAGAGGTAGTGTTCTCCGCTTTCATAATGTAGCTTTGGTACAGGCCCATCTTTCCAGCTGAAGGTAATGTGAGCTGGAACTGGTCACAGAGGCCCTGGTAGCTGGCTTAACCTGTTTATATAAAGACGGAACACAGCCACTGATTAAGAGAGCCACCTCCTATTGATTGGTTTTGGAGTGGAGCCCAGAATTTTCCATGGAGATAGCTTTTAAAACTTAGGTCAGCATCTCAGTGAAAGATAAGGACACACAAGAAAGCGCTTGTGGGTTGCCCTGTCTTGAGAACCCTCACTGTTCAGCAAGGATCGGAATAGATATATGTGACCAATGAAATGCTTCTTACTAGGTTTATCTCCGTGAAAAGATCACTTTTCCCGGAGTGATCTTGTGGACTGAGGATTAAGCGGGTAAGCTTGAGCCAAGCTTAGCATTTAGCAACTTACGTATTTCCTTGGCTCTTCAATTCTGAAATCCCTCAGGGTGGACCGGTCAGTGATAAGATCAATTTGGTGTCAGGACATTTTATATGGGGGATGTTTTTAAAGGGTGGGTACAATGTTGTAAATAACGAAAGACTACTGCTTCTAGATTTAAATCAGGGAATAAGGTTAAAAGGAGCAAAAGAGGGATGGGCAGGAAGGTGAGTGAGGTGGAAAAAAGACTTGATTAAAGAATTCCATGGAGAATCAGTAAAGACACTACAGGGCTTCAATGGTCCCATGAATTCTCCACCCCCATGACTGATCAAACATACTTGAAGGAATAGTGTTCCTACAAAACAGAGAAAAATGATCTCAGGCCATAATGCAACTTGTGAATGCAAAAGAATCTTTATACTGGATTGGAATTTGACCCTATAGTTTTGTTTACTTATAAGCAGAGACTGCTCCTTTATGAAGTTTTCTATCTGTGTGTTTAGAAATAAAGGTGTGTGGTAATGCCAAAACACTACTTGAATTGAAATCTTTAGTAGCTGGAGTGTGTGCTACTAAAAGTGGTGACTGGAGGGTATTCCTGCCCTCTATTCTGCAACTTTCAGAGGTTAAAAAAAAGAATATCCCACTTTTATAAAAAGAGAAAAAAATCCTTTGCATAGATTATTATATAAATAAATCTTCTTAACAAGCACTATGGTTCCTTTTTTTTTTTTTCCAAAGCACAAAGAGTTATTGTGTGATTTATGTGAAAAGGTTATATAACTGTACTCTGTTACTTTAAATAGTGTTTTTTATTTAAACTGCCAACTTCTTCATCACCAGCAAAGAAAAAAAAATGCATATTTGCTAAGCACAAAGGTAATTTTCAAGGACTGTAATTAGCTCATGATAACTCTATCTTTTGTGATGTCTTTCCTGCTGAACTAGAAAAGAGATGGACTTTTTTCATTTTTAAATCTAAACTGTGGCACCTGCAATGTGTCAGTTCTATGAGAACCAGGGAGGAAAAAAGTTTAAAGTATTACACTCGGTCAGGGGAAAAATACGGATGTAATAAAGCAACAGATACTGCAATTTTCATTTGGCTTCATCTTTTCTTTTTACAAACATGACAAGGCTCTATTTCCTCCTGTTTCTATTGCCCAGTTGATCCTTTATTTCCAAGATATTAAAAGATATATTTAAAAACCAAACAGAATATATGATATGGAAAGTGAAAACAATAATGAAATTATGATAAAATATGTAGAAAAAAGTCAGGAGTGTAAATCTTTGTGTCTTTAACACAGGTAATAGGACAGAATGCTGGCAAGAGAAAGAAAAGCAAATGAAGCAAACATTGGAGGAAGAGAATGCTAATTAATTTAATTCATTCCAGGAAAATCCATCACTGAGAAAAATCTTATTTCCATGAAAAATTCTGTCTTTGGTGGTGGTCAGAGTATATGTGCACACTGGTTATGTGTGTATAGTGTCACCAAATATATTTATGTCATTGATTGAGACAACTATATGGAGGCATTCAGGGGTCAGAGTCAGAAAATTTTCCCCATGGTGAAGAGTACCACCAAAGAAAATCTGGAAGTTTCCTTCCTAGGAAAATAAGCTGTTGTAGGCAGTAGAATTCCCTGAAGGTCACAACTGTACTACATTCTGGGATTTGGAGATGTGTTTCCTTCTGAGAAGTAAAACCTACCTTTGTAGACTGAGATCTGGGATTCTAGAGCTTGTTTTTCACAGTGTTGGACTATAACCACATGAACAACAGAAAAATCTATAAAGCACTTAAAGTCAAGGAACTGCAGTGTGGCAATGTTAGTTCTGGGTGCGTTTTCTGTGAAACTGTGAGAGTGTTATCACCTGTTTGGTCACCAGCCTGGTTGTCCAGGTGGCAGTTTGGCAAACAACCAGAATGAAAAACAACAACCTCTTCTGATGAATGGGCTGTGAAATATTTGAGCATAGTTGTTCTCAGATGTTATTGATCCTTTTCAGTTCAAACATTAGATTTCAATTTTCATTGAAATCATTAAAAACAACAGAAATGAGACTGAAAATGAATAAATATGCTTACAGTTGAGGCATCAGATATCCACTTCTGGCAGTTCTGCACCGGGAGAAGGCAATTGATTTTTAAAGAGTGCCTTGTAACTGGCAGAGAGGAGCAAGACTATAGCTGACTGTTTCAATATATTATGGACAATGATGTCAATCAATATGTTTTGCAGCTAGAATTGAATTGTACGTTTGATTGTTGTCTTTAAAAGTTAGCGGGGAATGTTAAACCTCTATCAGGTGAAGTCTTCGGCATTTAGGACCTCATTAAATCTTGCTATCTGGAGGGTGTTACATACCCCGTTTAACAGATCAAATAAGAGAGGACTGAAAGTTAATTTCCTAGTCAGGAAGGAGGAAGTCAATTAAAAACTTACATTTGAAGAATGATCAATTTCACTTCAATTACCCAAAGGAAGTGTTTTGAAATGTGTATTTAAACTAAGAAATAGAGTATATATCAAAGGGAAAAAAATTTAAACTGAAAGGAGAGGCCAAAGTTAGCAGCAATGGTATATACAATAACAGGTGCAGCCTTTTCTAGGTTCATAGTTACCCTCTCTGACTTCAGCATGTGGCAGGAGAATCTCTTCAAACAGGAGCTACTTTCTCTGAGACTTAAAGGCTATCTTAGGCTTCTAGCAAAGGTTGATGAGTAATATAAATTCTTCCATGTGCTCAACATGAGGATCAGGCTAAAATTAACCCCACTTATAGACAGAAGGTAGCCAAGATGACACTGTTATCCATTGTGCTGAAAAAGAAATGCTTCTCTGTAAATCTAGAGGAAAAATGCCGAGACAAAAAGTCCTTTAAATGAATTGTATGCCTGGTTTTATACAAGCATACTAGGTCATTTAGAGAGACACCGCTCTATTTCTGTTCTCTTCTACGGACTACATTTAAACCTTAAACAATTAGCCCTCTTTACGTTTTTTTTAAAAAGTCACCTGCTATAGAAACTCCAGCATTTTGTATTTTTAGATGCTAGGGTCAGGGCCAGTGCAAAAATGATGACATTTTCTGCCCTTATAAGCAGTTCTTTTTTACTTTAGCAGGACATAAGGAAGTGGGTACTGAACAAGTTACCACATTCTGTGTTAACCCCTTAGGGTAAGAAGCACAAAGCACAAATACAAGTATATTCTTAGGAGGCTAACCCATTAGAGTAAATCCCATTTAAGAAGACAAGTGCTCCCTGTCATGAGACCCCTCAAGGTCCTACAAACTTTATAATTAGGCGCATTTATTTTCCTGATCTACTGTTATTTAATTGGAACCGTGAAAGTAAGTCAAAGAGGCTACTTTCTGATTTGATTCTTTTTTTTTTCTCCCTGACAATTCTAAATCGAGTGTTCTGTGAACAGTTTAGCTTTCTAAAGTATTTTTCTGTTTTAAGGAGAGGAAGTATGTGTTCTATTGGAGGACAGAACCTCCTGTCTTCTCAATTACACTAAAAAATTCAGTCCAAGGCTCTTAGAATAAATCTCATGTGAAAGGAAAGGAGGATAGCTGGAGAGAAAGGATGGAAAAACACACTGAGTTGCATAAACATTTTAACTTTCAAATGAATACAGGGACTTCCTCACTTGTGGTCATTTCTTATTTGTGAATGGCTGGATGTACACATAAACATCACGTCTCCCATACTCGGGGAGGATTAACCCCTAAAATACCTTATCTAGAGCCTGAGAGAATCACCTCCCCATCATATTTCATTCATGTATTCATTCACTCCACATCTATTTAGTGAAGCTCTATCATGTGTCACGCACTAGACAGGGCATTAAGAACACACTGGTGAGCAGAAACTGACCTGGAACAGACCTCCTGGAGTTTACAGTCTAGACTTAGAGGGAAAAATAGCCTTTAATCAAACAATTTACATCAATAGATGTAAAATCACAGCTCTGATAAATGCAATGAGGTAAAAGCACATATTATGAGTACAGATAATAGGAGAGATTGAACTTAATCCAGGGTTCAAGGTGGATTTTCCTGAGGAAGTGATAAATGCTGAAAGGTGAAGGTTGAAGGGAAACAAAATCACTCAAGAAGGAAATGAAGAAAATTCCAGGTTAAGTAGAAGATTTGGAGATCTGAGTGGGCATGGGGCAAGGGAATGACAGAAAGATGGCCGGGGCAGCAGAGAAGAGGCCAAGGGCAGCTTGGTGACAGCTGAGGCGGGAGAGAGCCAGACACATGAGACTTGAGGTCAAAGTAGGACTCTTCTCTTTGTCTTGGGAGACCGAGAAGTTGCTTAAGGGTTTTATCACAGTGCTGGGCAGCAGTTGGACAGGCAGCATTCAAGTGGAATTCTCCCATTACTGCCCTTTTCCCCACTACTGTCCCTTAACCTCTGCATCTTCTAGATGCCCTATTTCTGCTCCTCACCCTTTGCTCATCCAGAGCTCCTGCCACCTTTTTCACCTTGGCTCCCTGCTTCCCCTTATTTCAGTTTCTACCCCCTTGGGCTTCTTGCTTTCTTGGCCCAAGGCCATAAAATCCCCATTACTAATTCAGAGTTAAGGTAGTCAGGGATATATAGGTGAGGCATTCTTGTGAGAGGATCCAGGTACCTTGAATTCGAGTTTTGAATGTATTTGCCCATAGAATCAGAGGTACACACAGTCTTAAGGTTCTAACTCACCTATGGGGTGGTTGACATTGGCCTTGGAAGGCTGCCCTTGAGCCTCATATCATAGGATGTGTTTTGTTTCTATGGGAATCATTATTTTAACAAACTTCTAAGCCAAATGCATTTTTTAAATTAGCAACTGCCTTTATCTATATAAATACGTTTTTGTGTGGTGGGTGACTTAATAATCTCTCTCGCACTTTCTTTTCTTTCATCTTTTGTATGTTGAACTCAAGCAAATGTTGAATTAATAAAGAAACTAATGGAGAACTCTTTAGCTCCAATGATAATGGTTTTTTCTGTTTGTCTGTGTGTTTCACCTCTGGCTATGAACTGGTTAGATTAGTGATTTGAATTGCTAGTTTTGATAAAATAGCCAGATGTAAAAATTTTGTAAACTTCAGTGCGGAATGGAAATCTAACTCATTGTGAACCGTTAATCTCTCTGTAGTTACTCAACAGGCACAAGCTTGTGTTTGTGTTTTGTCCATTATTCTTACTCACATTTTACTTTAGTGAGACTCTCACCTTTTTGTTCTTTGCTTCCAATCAGGGATTCTTTTTAAAGTCCCATTCTCTGTCTTCCCATCTTGTGAATAGTAAGACATCTTTCTGGATAGATTATTTATTCAACAAATATTGTAGTGTTCTTACTATATAGCCAACACTCAAGGCCCTGTGATACCATAGGAAAGACAGATAAAGGAAACGTATGGGTCATACAGGCAACAGCAGTGCAATGATGGTAATGTCCTATGTGTGCACTGTCCAGTATACTAGTCACTAGCCATGTATGGCTACGAGCACTGAGAATGTGACCAGTGAACTGAAAATCTGAAAGTTTAATTTTTTTTTTTGAGATGGAGTCTTGCTCTGTTACCCAGGCTGGAGCGCGGTGGCATGATCTTGGCTCACTGCAACCTCCACCTCCTGGGTTCGAGCCATGGCTCAGCCACCCCATTAGCTGGGATTACAGGTGCTTGCCACCATGCCCAGCTAAATTTTGTATTTTTAGTAGAGATGGGGTTTCGCCATGTTGGCCAGGCTGGTCTCGAGCTCCTGACTTTGTGATCTGCCCACTTAGGCCTCCTAGAGTGCTGGGATTACAGGTGTGAGCCACCGTGCCAGGCCTAGCTTAATTTTAATTAATTCAAATTTATTTGTAATTAAAAAAAATTTTTTTCTTGAGTCAGGGTCTCACTCTGTCACCCGGGCTGGAGTGCCACGGCACAATCTCAGCTTACTGCAACTTCCATCTCCTAGGCTTAAGCGATCCTCCCACCTTAGCCTCCCATGCTCCCACCTTCGCCTCCCAAGGAGCTGGGACAACAGGCCTGTGCCATTGTGTTGGGCTAATTTTTGTATTTTTTGTAAAGATGAGATTTCACCATGTCACCCAGGCTGGTCTTGAACTCCTGAGCTCAAGTGATCCACTGGCCTCAACCTCCTAAACTGTTGGGATTACAGGCATGAACCACCGGGCCTGGTCAATTTAAATTTAAATAGCTACATGTGGTCACATAATTGTAGAGTACAGCTCTAGGAGGCCAGAAGAGAGGGGCCTAATAAGATATAAAGAAGTTAAATAGGTGGAACTTGGGAAAATAATTAACTACTTACACGGTTTGGAACTAAAGGAAGAAGTAACTGAGTTTCAGACAAATGCGATTAACATAGGGAAAATGTAGGGTAAACACACAATCTTCTAGAAAGGTAAATTTACAAGTCTTAACAAAGTTAAAATCCATGAAAAAGAATGTTTGACTATCTATTGGCTTCTCTCCAAAACTATACAGATACACCTACCTATAGCCTTTCCCCTAAAAAGGATCCTGTGATGATTTCCAATATCAAACACACAAATACTTGGAGCTTCTTGGAAGTAGCAGGAGACCCTTACAGTACAGTTGTGCTAGAAATCATTATTTAATTGACTGCACCACGGGAAAGAAGTTGAGCTTTTAAGGATAAATGGGTCATGCGATGATTTAAATCACCATTGAAAAAAATCTCGCATAAAATGTTATGTTCTGGAAGAGTATCACCTATTTTAGAAATCAGTTCAGAGGAACTCTTTGGCTGGAACAGCTTGTATCAGACAGAGTTGTTTAAAATTGTATGTTGTGTTACTGCTAGCAACAGCCTTCTGAGATGTTTTGTGGTTAAAAGTCATCATACCTAACTTGCAGCTGCTAATCAAGGAAGGAATTAAGAAAAGGAGGGAAAACTTTCCCTCATATTCCAAAAAGAACAATGCCAAGAAAACATTCTTGGATTGGGAAGAGCTGGTAATGGGGCGGGTCTCTCAGAATAGAGGGATGCCCTAAATGGCAGTGATCAATCTGTGCTCCATCCTTCTTGGGAGACACAGTTCAAGACAGAACAGAGCCCTTGCAGCTCATGCACAGGAGCTAGAAAGGAAATTAAAGCTGTGTATTTAATTGTTTCTAGAAAGCTAATAAAGAAAAGAGACCACATACAGATAAAGAGAGGTGCACCTGGAGATAAGCCTAGGAGGAATCTAGCTTCAAGGTAGTGGATTCAGTGTGGATTAAAAAAGTAGCCTAGGCCGGGCGTGGTGGCTCACACCTATAATCCCAGCATTTTGGGAGGCCGAGGTGAGTGGATTACCTGAAGTCAGGAGTTTGAGACCAGCCTGGCTAACACGGTGAAACCCTGTTTCTACTAAACACACACACACACACACACACACACACACAAAATAGCCAGGCATGGTGGCGCTAATCCCAGCTATTTGGGAGACTGAGGCAGGAGAATCACATGAACCTGGGAGGCAGAGGTTGCAGTGAGCTGAGATTGTGCCATTGCACTCCAGCTTAGGCAACAAGAGAAAAAACAAACAAACAAAAAATACAGCTTAAATCTTTAAGTGGAAGACCAAGGTTAGATTAAATTGTGATAAATAAATGCAGATTTCTGAGAAAGGTACTGTTGATAAATTCAAATTTATGCTCTTTAAAGACTGTTCAAAATTCACTGTAACTGAAATAATGAGATATAGATTTTAAAATGCATTAACCTTGACCCATTTATAGCCATGTAGGAATCTCAGTTAAAAAGGAACATATCATCTAGCTGCCTTCCATCACCTGGTGACAGTCTACTTGAAATGTATTTCCTGGAGACATTTTTACACTTCTATCTCAGTCCCCTTATCATTAGAATAAAGTCAATAATATCTATATTTATCTCAGCATGTTTCACAGAAGTGACAAGCAAGAAAACAAGTATAAAACTCTTGAACATATGCAAATACAAGCAATTCTATTTATTATTTGAGTGGCAAATGATGTCCCTGAAACTTAAATCTATAAACTTAAACACAGGGAATTATTACAACTAGTATTGAGATAGGCTTTACTCTTCCTACTGGTTAGTTGAAGAGAAGTGCAATGGGGGAAGACAGAGAATGTGACCATCCTGCGAGTTTGCTAAGTAGCTGAACTTTTTTTTTTTTTTTTTGAGATGGAGTCTCACTCTGTTGCCCAGGCTAGAGTGCAGTGGCACAATCTTGGCTCAATGCAAGCTCTGCCTCCCGGGTTCACACCATTCTCCTGCCTCAGCTTCCCAAGCAGCTGGGACTACAGGCACCCGCCACCATGCCCAGCCAAGTTTTTGTAGTTTTTAGTAGAGATGGAGTTTCACCATGTTAGCCAGGATGGTCTCGATCTCCTGACCTCATGATCCACCCGCCTCGGCCTACCAAAGTGTTGAGATTACAGGCGTGAGCCACCGCGCCTGGACAGTAGCTGAACTTCTAAGTATTTCAGGGTCTGTAAGAGGAAGAGCTGGAATGAGAAAGTACAGCCCAAATTCTTTTCTGCCCATTATAATGGAAATTAAAAATATTTGTATGTTTTCATTATGGTGCAACCTCCAATGTGTGCATCTAGTTAATTTCAGGCACGTATATAACTTCCTGTCCGTTCACAAAGCACCTCTAACCACTGTGGAAAGTAGAACTAACTAACTAACTAACTAACTAACTAACTAACTAACTAACTTACATAGAGGGCCACTGCTCTCTAAATCATAAGATTAGAATGAGGCTGTCCTTTGGTTATGTGACTATGAATAGTTTGCTTTCTCCTTCTGGGGAATAATATTCTCTGTTTTAGAATAAAGTTCATCTAAGTTCTTGGGTTTTAGGACCCTGAGGTTAAGGATCACAGAAAGACCTTACTTTCTTAGGGCTTACTCAAATTAAGTAGCTGGAGCGACTGGCTGGATTCATCAACTCCTTTTGAGATTCTTTTCCTTGGTGATTATAGACTGAAAGAGGATGAAGCAATGGAAGGTGCTTGAAGGAAGAAAGAGGCCCCACAGGGCTGTGGTGTACATGATATGTATTTAAGGGCTGGCTAAGAGGGCCTCTGGAAGAGGGATCTCAAAGCAAATCTGCTTGACCAGGGAGGAGCAAACTCACATATGTGTCAAGAGCCAGTCATGTGAAACAAGTCTACTAGGCACTTTACACGTCATCATTTTGTTTAATTATCAGGGAAGAGGAAGAGTTGAATAATGTCCTTGTTTATGCAATTTGGCTATAAAGTAAAATTCTGCCTGGTGAATTCCAATTTTCTATTGACTTTTGTGTCACATTAGAGACTGTCCCTGTGGCTATGGCTGCTCCAGAGATCTTTCTTTCCTGGAAGTTTCAGCAGGCTCAGTTATCATAACAAGTTTGTGTCATCTCAGTTATAATTAGGCTTACTTAAAGGGATGTTTTCATCATTGGTGTTGCTCCAAATACATATTTTTCCCCTAAGTATGTTGGAATTAAAATATTGTCAATGTTCAAGGGCCAAACACATAAGGCCATATTTGTGTTTTAAGTCTTCAGACCTTGGTCCCTGAACTCCATACACTGGATCCTTGCTGTTGGAGTTTCCATAGGGAACGAGGCTCCCTAAGGCCTCTGAAAGAAATGGAGCCCAGCCAGCTGAGTCAGGCTGGGTCCCACGCCTCTGTAGGGCCGAAGTCCAAAGCAACAGGCAGGCAGTTCTTGCAGGCTTTTTCTCTGCAGAGTCATTATAATACTTTATTGTCTTTTTATTTTTTTCACTATTTCAGCAGCTCCCTCTATGAGGACATATTCTCCTCATCCACAGAAGCCCTTTTCAAACATTACTAAGAAGTCTGATAAGAAGAAAAAACATCCACTGATGAGTTCTCAGAAAGAAAGCATTAGATTTAACTACAGGGCAATACTGCCCTGATTACCACAGCCCCAGCTGACGGTAAGGTTGCCAGGCAGCTCTCACCCTGCCAAGAATGGTGGTGGAATGAAGCAAGCATGTGGTTTGTATTACCATTTTTCAGTTTTTTAAGGTTTAGAAAAGAGAACGTCACCAACAATGATAATTCACTTTGGAATGAATACATTTTCAATGCAGTGTTCAGCAACTGCTGGTGTGTCTTAAATCCTAGAGTTCATATGCAATGTTTTACAATGTGAACAAGATAAAGCACAGGATGTGTCAAGATCCTACTATATGCAAATAACTAGGTTTCTGGCCAAATCCTTCTTTTTAAAAAAGAACGAAAAAATGAAAAACCTCTCCAGCATTTCTAAGCTGCTACTTACAGCCTTTATAAAGATAGCACAGGAAAAAGATGCTAAAGCCAAAGAGTAAGCTAAATTCTGCCTTCCATTTCCTGGCACCATCTTCTTGAAAGTTGGGGTGGATTTTTTTTAAATGTTTCAAGTCATAATTTGCCACAAATGAATCAATCTGTAAGCTTAAGTTAAATCATAAAATTCAAATATTTTAATTTGTCTTTTATTATCTATTTTTTTAATTTAAAAAAGGAGAAACAGATATGGGATTATTCATACTTTGAATTCTCCTGGGTGTTCTTGGAAATACTATTCTCAGAAAGTCGGAAACACTAAATTGGAACAAATGATTTGATTCTTAGACAAATTTACAAAGTCATATGGTTTGAGAATCTGCATTGAGTTTAGTGACTTACCTTATGAATTAAGCCCCTTCCTCAAAGAAGCACATCTGTTTCCCTCTCAGTGAAGCGCATCAGTATCTCCATGACATTGCTGCCAGCCTGATCCCTAAAAGAAACAAATTTTAAGAAACACATATTGTTCAAAGCCATTTTCACAGAATTCAGGTGCCCCTCAGAAATCTATTGCCTTCTTATGACATTTAAAAGATTCTGGGAAACCCACGAAGACATTGCACCTCCTGGAAGCAGCATCTTTCTATTGGAGGTTACAGGGCAGCAGAAACCAGAAAGAACCCATAGCTAGTGCAGTCATACATGTCTGCAAAGACCTTCAAACAAATAAAAAGTATATAACCTGCCAGTTGTGAGGCCCTGGCCTAAACAAAATGCAGCCCTGCTTAACAAAATCCTGTCAAATGTGGTCATTTGGGCTCTAAAATTATGCTTTGCAAAACACTAAATTAGTTTTGTCAAAGCATAACCTTGGTTCGCAAAACATTGTCAGAACTTCTAAAGTTCAGTAACAGGGGGCAGCATTTGTGGTTTAGGTGACATTAATCCTCTCTATTTATTCTACGTAGCATCCATCGGGTTATCCATCTGTCTGTCCATCCATTCATCTAACCATTTCATTCGGTTTCAACATGTAGCGCCACATTCTTACTATGTGCCAGGCGATGTGCTGGACCCTGAACACAAAGATAGAAAGACACAGCCATGGACTCAAGGCTGGTATCCTAATGAAGAGATAGATGTGATGAATTGTTATAACTAAGTTAAATGACCACTGTAGGGGACAGGCCATGAAAGCATGAGGGAAATGATTGCTTTGATACTGCATTAGTTCAGGATTCTCTAGGAACTCAGCTGAAGACAGACCGTTCTTTTCAGATACCTTTTTTTTTTTTTTTTTTTTTTTTTTTCTGAGATGGAGTTTTCGCTCTTATTGCCCAGGATGGAGTTCAATGGCACAATCTTGGCTCACTGCATCCTCTGCTTCCTGGGTTCAAGCAATTCTCCTGCCTCAACCTCCCAAGCAGCTGGGATTACAGGCATGTGCCACCACGCCAGGCTAATTTTAATAGAGATGTAATTTTAATAGAGATGAGGTTTCACCATGTTGGTCAGGCTGATCTTGAACTCCTGAGCTCAGGTGATCTGCCCACCTCTGCCTCCCAAGGTGCTGGTATTACAGGTGTGAGCCACTGCACCAGGCTTTTTTCAGATACTCTTTAAAATTCACAGAAGACTTAATGTCTGAGATCACTTTATTTTTTATTTTCTTTCGAGATGCACGGGATTGATGGCACTGTCACAAGGTATATACCGTCATGGAAATATCCAAATAAGGTGTTTAAACACACATTTCTTAGAGGAAGAAGATTTCCTGGAGAGGGTGAAGGAAGAGAGGAAGATATTTGGCAGCAGTTGATTGCTGGGTTGCCCTCCCACTAGCTGTAATGACATGTCCTTCTTCCCTTTCGAGGAAACATCTAAGCATGCAAATAAATGAGAGCGACATTGTATGGGATAACCCAAATTTGACATAATTTATTTAAAAAACCAGATATTTTGAAACTTTTATACTTAGTTACACCTGATAAGTGACAGATTTCATAGATACTGACGGTTGTGTTGATTCATTGCAGTTGACCATAACTTGTTGAAAAAGCTTGCAAAGACATCCTTAAGGAGTTTACATTCTCCCAAGGTAAGATTGTTGGTGTTTTAACACATCACTTCAAAAAAATTATAGAAAATGAATTTAATTTTATAATTTTATTCTCAGTGACTTTACGTGTCATCAGTCACATACAGGCTGACAACCGCAACTGCCCTCCTACTTTTCCAACATTAAGAATGAGAAAGTGTGGTTGCACTCAACACTTATTTATGGCTGGGGAAGTACCCTCTCTGTCACACAGCACTTTAATAGAGCCCCAGAGGGGAATTTAGAAGGCAAGTCTGGTGGTCTTATAGCAGTTCTTTAGAAGACCCTTGAGTTCTAACAGAACATGTCCAGAGGATGTAGCTGAGTAATTAGGCCAGAGGTGGTGGTGGTAGGGGTAGAGTGTGGCTTATTCTGGAATCTGTAGGCCTGGGTGATAAGATTAGAGGATGTGCTAGACTAGGCGATATTCCCTTTACTCTGTAGGTTGAAAGGACTGTGTCTGGTCACACTACAGGATACGCTGTTATAAAACCAACTAGTAATTCAGAATTTTTCATTTTTATCTTTGCACAGTCCATTCAATAGCAATCGGTTGAGGACACGGTTTGTTGATCTTTTTCAGTCACTAAGACTGGAAGCTAAAACCCTGGATCCATTTGGTCCACTTCTTTTAGCCATTGAGATGCCACTGATATTTCTGCTAAACAAATAAAGTATGATAAAGCCATTGAGAAGCTTTATAGCTTAGTAAATAAAAGGCAGGGAATGAATTCACTGTGCATATCTCAAAAATCTGATTCTTTGAATTTACTTGCCATCTGTCTTAAGTTTTGCACTGAATATTGTTTGATGTTGGCCCTCGTCAGCTGGCTCAGGTTGGGAAGAAGTGCTTAGTGACTTGGTGCAGAACCCACACTTGGAGCTGCTGAAGAAATGGAGCTGCTTCCCCAGGAGTGTCAGCAAGTGTTTATGAACCCACGTGTGTTTCTAATGCATGCTGCCATGCTCTTCTTTGTTCAGAAGTCTGTAATCAGTATTTATTCTTTAACTTAAATGTATTTTTCAAGTGAAAAAATAACTAATAAACTGAAGTTTCTGGCCGGTGGCTCATGCCTGTAATCCCAGCACTTTGGGAGGTCGAGGTGGGCGGATCACCTGAGGTCAGGAGTTCTAGACCAGCCTGACCAACATGGTGAAACCCCATTTCTGCTAAAAATACAAAAATTAACTGGGTGTAGTGGCAAGCACCTGTAATCCCAGCTACTCAGGAGGCTGAAGCAGAGAATCACTTGAACCAAGGAGGCAGAGGTTGCAGTGAGCCAAGATCCCACCATTGCACTCCAGCCTGGGCAACAGAGTGAAACTCCATCTCAAACAAAACAAAACAGAAGTTTCTTAGTCATTTACATGTATATACCTCTGAGTAAATACTTGACCATCTATAGCTGTCCCAGTGGAACCACAGTAAGGGCATCTGTACAAGACCACCAGAGCTTCCCATGGCCATGCAGTGCTGAGAACAGCCTTCCATGCTCGTAGAGGGGGAGGAAGCCATGGAAATGGTGAATCTACAGATTATTGAGCCCTAGATAAAAGGGTCCCTCTTCTTTCATCTGGAGTTTCTCTGTTTCCTCTAATTTCTGGCATCCAGAAGTGTGCCTAGTCTCCACTAAAACTTACTATTTGGAGGCTTTTTATCCTGCCTTATTCCTGCAGGCTTCTTTTTTTCAATGCCAGACCCTGCCTCCTATTCCTTATCTCAGTCACCTCAGACAGGCATTCTCACAGTCTAGCTTTGCAGCAGACACTTCAGATTGTACCCTATGGCTTGGAAGCTGTGTCTGTTTCTTGTTTCCTTGGATTAGGAAGGCTGCTGGGCAGGGGTCTGAACTAGCCCCACTGCCCTCTGCCTTATCCTCCCATCCCCTCATTTCCATTTGACTCCAGCCTAGTCCACTCTCACCGGGCCTCTCTTCTGTCCTGGGTTTTTGTCCCTCTTAACCAGCTCATTTCCTCTACCTCTATTTCCCTCTAGGGCCTCCCTGCACAGTTGGACTTTCTGCCTACAATAAGCACCTCAGTGTGAATGACTTTATTTGACCCTTTGTTGCCAGTGAATATTGACAAGCAAGGAAAATGGAGATAAGGGATTTGGAAACTTTTAAGGGGAAGCAGGGAGAAAGAGGAAGGCTACTTTTGAAGGAGAGGTGAAAGGACAGAGGCAACAGGAATTGTGGACATAAATGGTAAACTTGACAATCTGTCTTGATACCTATTTGTATGGCCTTCCAGCTCTGCTCACTCCAAACATGGTAAGTTTTGTCTTATGTGATTGTGGTTCTTGTGTACATCTTACATTCCTTCATTTTATTCATCCGTTCCACAGATTTTTGTTGGCTGCCAACTCCAACTAGGGATTCAATGGTGGGCTAAGTGAACTCTCAAGAAGTCTACAGAGGAAGAAATGGAAATCAAATTATCACATGGTTAATGTAAATAGAGTGGGGGAGTTACATGATGCAGAGAAAGGTTATGATATGTGAGTTTAACCAGTTCACTAATATCTGGAAAAATATCTCAGGAAAAGTGACAAGGTTGTGGAGATTTAGTGGCAATATAGGATATAATGTGGTGAAGCTAGAAAGAAATACCTTTATTGCAATATTAGAAGATAATGAGCAAAAGTTCTGTGGTAGAAAGGAACATCATGTGTCCAAAGGACGGAAGGAGGATCTGCATGTCTGGGAGGCAGAGAGTGGTTGGGAAATGTTATGGGATGTGGCTGGAGAAGGGGCTTAAGCATTTTGCTCTTTCTCCTAAGAGGAATGGGAAGTTATCCACTATTGCATAACAATTTATCCTCAAACTTAGTGGCTTAAAACAATTATAAACATTTAGTATCTCAGTTTCTGTGGGTCAGGAATCCAGGAGCAGCTTAGCCAGGCAGCTCTGGCTCTAGGTCTCTCATAAAGTTGCTGACAAGATATCTTACAGGACTGAAGTCATCTGAAGTCTTGACCAGTCATCTGCTTATAAGGTGGCTCACATCGTTAGAAAATTAGTTTTGACTGTTGGTGAGAAGCTTGAGCTCCTTCTCCATAGGGCTGCTTGAATTTCCATGCCATGGTAGCTGTTGTCTCTGAGAGTAAGTAATGAGAGAGAGAGAGAGAGAGAGAGAGAGAGACAGAGACAGAGAAAGAGAGAGAGATAGAAAGAGGGAGAAAGAGAGAGCAGCAAAGCTATACTTTTAAAAACTTAGCCTCAGAAGTCACATTGCACTTCCATCACATCTATTTGTTAAAAATAAATAACCAGGGCTGGGTGTGGTGGCTCACACCTGTAATCCCAGCACTTTGGGAGGCTAAGGTGGGCAGATCGCTTGAGGTCAGGAGTTTGAGACCAGCCTGGCCAACATGGTGGAAACCCGGTCTCTACTAAAAATATGAAAATTAGCCAGGTGTGGTGGCACATGCCTGTAATCCCAGCGACTTGGGAGGCTGAGGCAGGAGAATCACTTGAACCCGGGAGGTGGAGGTTGCAGTGAGCTGAGATCACGCCATTGCACTCCAGCCTGGGTAACAAAAAACAAAAAAACAAAAACAAAACCCACCTAATTCCTTTCCACATTCAAAGAGAGGAGAATTAGGCTCCTCTTTTTAAAAGAAGTAATATCAAATAATTTGGGGCATATTTAAAAACCACCAAACCATTAAAGAGAGTTAAGCAGGAATGGTGACATGATTAAATTTGCTTTTCAAAAATGATACTCTAAATGGAAAACCAATTAAATAGGACTAGTATGAAAGTGAGTACACTGGTTAATAGATATTAAGTGATATCAGGTTTGAGATGCTGGTAGGGTAGAGTAGGATGCTGATAAAGATGAAGAGAAAAGATGAAGGTAAAACAGGTCTTGGTGATCAACTGGATTTGAAGGAGGGGGAATAGTATAGATTCCTAGATTTCTGGTTTGCATAGACAATGTGGTACTCAGTGACATGGAGAATACTAGGAGAATACTACTTTGGTCTATGATAGATAGTGGGGTTGAGCATGAGTTTTATTTAAGACATATTAAGTTTGGAGTATCTTTGAGATATCCCAGTACAATTATCAAGTAGTTTCTTGGTTTTAAAACTGGAACTAAGAAGAGAGTTCTCAGCTGGAGATATAAAAATTAGTGAAATATCCATACATAGATAGGAAGGAAATCTCTGGATTTGATGAGATCTCTTAGAGAAAGAATGATGTGAAAAGAGAAGAGGGTTTTGGGGAGATTGGATTTTGTCCAGCAAGTATTCACTCTCTTCTGTCTTTATTATGGCTATTATTTCCTACGGAGTATACTTCCCTGTCCCATTGGTGCTGGCCTTGGCCATGTGATTTGTTTTGGCCAGTGAGATGTTAGCAGATGTGACAGGGGCAGATGTTTGAATTGTGCCCTGGAACTTTCTCTTTTGTGCTCTTTCCTTTGCTTCATAAAGAACATGCCTTGGATAGCCACTGGTTTATGGAGGAATTAGCATACCTGGACCCAATTCAAAGTTTGGAGCCAATCCAGCTGACTCAAGCCTACATAAGTTGAACCTGATCCACAGATATTGAGCAAGAGATAAATGCTTACTCTTGAAAGCCACTAAAATGTCACGGTTTTGTTGTTATGCAGCATTGTGCTAACAGCTGACTGATGCAAAGGCCTAGGATCTAGTGGCAAGAAACACTATTCTGTTTTTTTTTTTTTTTTTAGACAGAATCTCGCTCTGTCATCCAGGCTAGAGTGTAGTGGTGTGATCTTGGCTCACTGCAACCTCCACGTCCTGAGTTCAAGCAATTCTCCTGCCCTAGCCTCCCAAGTAGCTCGGACAACAGACGCCGGCCATAACCCCTGGCTAATTTTTGTATTTTTAGTAGAGGCAGTGTTTCACCATGTTGGCCAGGCTGGTCTCGAACTCCTGACCTCAAATGATCCACTCACCTTGGCCTCCCAAAGTGCTGGGATTACAAGCATGAACCACCGTGCCTGGCCAAGAAACACTATTCTTTAAATTTCTTATTAGATTGCATGCAAATTAAGAGCAGTATTTATGTTTGATACACGGTTGTATTAGCAAAACCTAGCATAAAGTCTTGGTCAAATACTTGGTGAATGTATGAAAGCACGGATGGACACAGTCTAATTTAGCCATGACTGTTTATCACAGATGTCTGTAAGTCACATACATATATTCCTTTTTTTCATTTTTTGAGATGGAGTCTCATCTGTCACCAGGCTAGAGTGTAGTAGCATGATCTCGGCTCACTGCAACCTCCGCCTCCCAGGTTCAAGCAATTTTCCTGCCTCAGCCTCTCCAGTATTTGGGACTACAGGCGAGTGCCACCATGCCCAGCAAATTTCTGTATTTTTTAGTAGAGATGGAGTTTCGCCATGTTGGCCAGGATGGTTTTGATCTCTTGACTTCGTGATATGCCCGCCTCAGCCTCCCAAAGTGCTTGGATTATAGGCGTGAGCCACCGTGCCCGGCCTACTACATATATTCTTTTTTTTTTTTTTTTTTTTTTGAGACGGAATCTCACTCTGTCACCAGGTTGGAGTGCAGTGGTGTGATCTTGGCTCACTGCATCCTCCACCTCCCAGGTTCAAGCAATTCTCCTGCCTCAGCCTCCCGAGTAGCTGGCACTACAGGTGCATGCCACTATGCCCAGCTAATTTTTGTAATTTTAGTAGAGACAGCGTTTCACCATTTTGGCCAGGATGGTCTCGATCTCTTGACCCATCAGCCACCCGAAGTGCTGGGATTACAGGCGTGAGCCACCGCGCCCGGCCCGTATATTCTTATAATAGCTCTTCCAAGCAGTGCATCCTCAAAGAAGAAGATGCTCGAAGAAAGCTTGATGCTGTGATCTTCAAGATCAAGAATGGTATCCCTTTCCCTGAGTACATTTTCCTTACATGGTGTAAAGAAATGCCCAATACAATTGATGTTCTTTTTAAATACTATGTGAATATTTTAGAATATATTTTAATGTTGTTTTCAAAGCAGATTTCAAGGGAACAAATTTTAAAATTAAAAAAGAAAGTTATTAGTGGCAGTAAACACTCCTGTAAATAGTGTGTCAATGGAATGAAGGCAATCAAAGTGGCGCTTTTGGCTACTAACGTTTTCACAAAAGCTTTGATTAGTTATGAGGTAATTGTGAGAGATGATGAGTTGGAATCCAAGAAAGAAAAAATAGTTTCTCTACTTTAACAGCTGTGAAATCTTTTGGTAATTGCTGGAATATTCCTTTTCAGTAAACTTAAAGTTTGCTTTTTTCACATTACAGTTGAATGCTTGATGTGAAATATAAATTTTAACTTTGTCTTATTTACAACTTTCTTCTTCGGTGTGATTCTAAGTTATAGTTGAGAAGGAGAGAAAGACAGCCCTTGGGTTTATATGTTATCTCCATTAAATAGAAAAACTGTAGGAAAAGCAAAAAAAAAAAAAAAAAAGTGGCATTTAAAGTATTTGCCTTTTGATGTTCTGGTTGTTAATTGTGATTTTTTTCCCCAAATGTCTATATAAAAATTGTCTGCCTGGGTGCATACAGGCAAGTGCAGTTGTCCAGTGTTTACAGGGGACACGTTAAATTTTACCTTGCCTGGTTTGACCACAGTGTGAAATTTTAAAGTATAAACATGATCAAAATGAAGAGTGGTTTCAAAAATGAAGGAACAACAACATTCCATTCTCCCAGAACCTTTTCAGTCTCTCAAACAGCTGCCCCCTACTCTCTTCTCCCAGCAGTCAGCAGAAACAACATCCCATTCCCCACACCAGCCCCCTCCCAAGAGTAAAGAGTACCATCAACTATGAGAAAGAAACTGCCGAAATAACAAAACGTACTGGACTGGATAATTCCTCACAGAACTGCCAATCAGCTACAGACGCAAATCTGCCTTCCTTATCCCTCACCCCACCCCTTAGCTGGGCAAACAACCTAACCCCTCAGGAGAAACTTCGCCTTTCAGCCAAAGAATAATACAGATGACGCTGCCAACCTGGAATATTTTGCTTGTACTTCCCTTCTACCTTCTTTATTGCAACAGCTGACTGTGTAGCTGTGTGTCTTTTTGCCTTTTCATTTTGTTCAGTGTTCAAAAAAGCTATTATTTTACCCCAAAAGAATCACATAAACATGGTTAAAAAAGCAAACAGTGCAGAAAATAAATGTCTCCCTCTCCTCACCACTCCTTCCCCCTTTTTCCAATTCTCTTAGACTTCCCAATAGCAGAAGTGTTGTGATGGGAGGAGGGACTGTGTGTGTGTGTGTGTGCACGTGCGAGAGAGAAAATTGGAGAGAAATTCTTGATACCATCTTATTTTTCATTTAAGAAGAAAATATGTATCACACACAGAGATCCCTTCATCTCCCCACCCTACCCCCCCCCCCCCCCCAGAAGAAAACCTCTGCTGTTTAGAACTCTTTCAGAATTGCTGGTCAAAAATCTTTCAGATTAAGCTCATTCCAAAGACATTTCCAGTATAACCAAACACTGAGAAACACTGGTATCCAGCCAGGCGCAGCCCCTGCCATCTCTGATTTAGTGCAATTTGATGATGATTAACTCAAAGACAGGATGGAGATGGATTCATGTAATAGGAAAACAAAAAATCCTCCATTTATTTATATTTAAAATATCCTCTTTCTTGATTATTTCAGAGAATAAATTCATATACATTTAGGATGATTTTGCTGATAAGGAAAAGTCTCTTGGGTCTTACATTTTCTTCTTAATTATAAAGGTTTGTGGAATGTTTTTCTGAGAACAGAAACCTTCCTCAAGGAGCTATTCTTCCTAGAACGTTAGGAGGGTCTCTGCTAGGTAAACAATGATGTCACTGCAAATGTTTGAGCACTCTTCCCTCCCATCCAACTTGGCCTGGGGTTTTTTAGTTCTGTTACTTGAATGTTTTTAAAACAGATTGAAAAATTTGCTCACCAAGAGAACAATGATTAACAAAATCTGTAAATTGCATTTCACTTGCTAATCAATAGCTCAAAAGAAAATCTAAATCCATGACTAATGGCCCAGGAGTGAACTACTTGCTTAGAAGAGCCTATTTAGGTCAAAATGTTCTTTCAGAAATCTTTACGGTATTTTTTTTTCTTCTGTTCCCTATGTTTTTATTCTACATTTTTAAAAACTTACACACTCTATAAATAATAAGGAAATATATTCCCAGGCCTCATTCTCTTTTTAAATACACACTTGAGTATCTATCATCAGTTTTTCCTCTGAATGTCTATTCTTGGATTTTCCATGAGACATTGTAGAGTATTGGTTAAGAGTATCTGCTTGGGAAACAGCTGTTCTGACTCAAGACCTTACCAGCTATATGGTTTAGATTAACTCTCTTAATTTCCCTATACCTCAATTTTTCTCAGTTGTAAAATGGGGATGAAATTTATAATCGTAGTGTGAACTGGATAGGATTGTGGAAAAGTCTGAAAGAGAAAATGTAATCCAAGTTCATGTTATAGTTCTATCCCATAATAAGTCTCAATGAAGGGAGGCTTAAAAAAGTAAGATATGCAGGCTGGGCATGGTGGCTCACGTCTGTAATCCCAGCACTTTGGCAGGCCGAGGTGGGTGGATCACGAGGTCAGGAGGTGGAAACCATCCTGGCCAACATAGTGAAACCCTGTCTCTACTCAAATACACAAAATTAGCCGGGCATGTAGCCCCAGCTACTCGAGAGGCTAAGGCAGGGGAACTGCTTGAGCCCAGGAGGCAGAGGTTGCAGTGAGCGGAGATGGCACCACTGTACTCCGAATAAATAAATAAATAAATAAATAAATAAGGTATACAAGATAAAAAATTTTAAACTTTCAAAAAATCCCCAACTAAAAAAAAAAAAAAAAAAAAAAAATTCACCAAAACATGTGATCTTGGATAAATAGAGCTTATTTCTCCAGATTGTTCTGTGTCTCAAGTTTTGTGACGGTGGGTAAAAAAGTACACATAGATAGAAAGACTAAGTGACTGTCCAGGGATGCCCATGGCAGTGTGCTGGTCTGTGCATGGAATATCTAGATTATAGACTCCAGAAGGAAAAAGTCAAGAGAAGTTATGTAGATCATAGTGAGATTAGACAAAATGGCCCAGGGAAAAATATGTGCTATCAATTGTATTACTGATTGGAGAGCACCAAGACTATGGCTAGTATTTCCATGTGGGAGTTTACACATTTTTGCCTACACAGAATCCAGGGCCAAAGGGATTACTGACTCTTGGCCTTATTCATCTGAAAAATTTTAAGTCCCAACAACAAAATGCACCCATCAAGGTTATAACATATAATCACATTAGTTCTTTTTCATATGCATTTTTCTAGAATTGATGCATTCATTTATTCCCTAAGGAATCAATGTATATCTCTTTCTTCTCCGTGGGGCAAGTCTCCTAGGCCTACTCTCAAGGCTGTTGAGGTAAACTGATAATACCGATAGAGTATTTGGGGGTAATTCTGCGAGACGATGAGGGATATTTACTACTCTTATTGGGGGGTGGGAGGCAGATCGTGTCACAACTATGGAATGATTCTAGAAGGAGGAGTAAATGTCTGCAGAGTGAAAGGGAAGAGGAGAGAGATATTCTTATGAATAGAGATGCAGAAGTGATAGACTGGTTGGTAGCAGGTGGATCTAAGGTCAAAGGAGGGTTTGTAGTGAACGTGAAGCATGTGGGAATATTTGCAGGTTGAAGTGGGAAAGTCAGAAAGGAGAGGAAGGTTAAAAATATAGGAAGAGTGGGGGCAAGTTACAAAGAAGGTTGTGATGACCTTTAACTGAAAGAATATCTCACCATTTGGGGAAGTAGAGTAAAGGAGATAAGGTTAGATGTGGGGACAAACTCTGATAATTTTCATTGAGTTTCCTTTGATTAGAAAATGCATTTTCCTTTGAACACCAGGGTAAAAAGCTGAACGGTTTATTAGAATTTCCCTGAATGCAAAAGAAGTAGAAAAAGAAGAAAACAGAGAAACATATTTTATAGTGGAATACCTGTAAATTCTCTACTTAGAAAATATTAACTTCAAATTAGTTTTTCTGTTTTATCCATCTTGCAGAAAGACTTGTTTTGTGTGGGTCTCAGTTGGCTAAAAACATTTTATATGTTTTACAAAATTCTCAGTACTTACAATCTTGTGTGTACACAAGGCAGGGACATTCTTTGTATTATCAAATATTTGATTTCCTCTGAGGTTAACATATTTTCATTTCCCAATTTTGTGAATTGTCAGTTTTTTCATCTGAAAGAAAGCTTTTTTACAAAACATCTTCAAGCAAAAGAAAAAAATTGCCTAGGATCAAGAGAATTCAAGATTCTCTGATCTGGGGTGGATGAATGGCGGAAACAGGAAGAAAATAACCAAGACAGAAAAGATGCATAGAAATATAGACTCTCATATATGAAAGGGTCTCTATGCAGTCCTGGTCCAATCAGTATCAAATTAGTGGATGTGATGTGTACTTTCTCGATGGAGCATTCCTCTAGTATCAGTTAGATTACTTCTAGAAATAGGGAGATCACTATCTCTTGAGACTGCCCATTCCATTTTGGGTCTCAAAAGTACCTATGTTTGAAAGAGTCGAAGTTATTAATATACATATGAATGGCAAGTAAGTCCTAGCTTCAAGAGCTTCCTATGTGCCAGGTGTAATTCTAAGTACCTCACATGTATTACATCGTTTAATGCTCCAAGAGTCATCTTAGGAAGTTATGATTATTATCTCCATTTTACAGATAAGACAAATGAAGCTCGGAAAGGTTAGATAAACTTATCAATGTCACACAACTGGTAAATAACGGAGCCTGACACGGAACCCTAGAATTCTAGCTCTAGAGCCTATGCTTTTAAGGACATCAGTGTTCTTCCTTTCAATGCATGAATGTTCTCAGGTTTTCCTCATCCCTTAACTAGTCAAAGAATTCTACTGTTGCCCACTCAGACTTACCTCTTTCTTTGACTCCCATGGACAGATCTGCTGTTGCCAGACTATTTGGTTAGTCTTTTGTGATGCAGAATCAGGAATGACAAGAAAAAGGATAACAAGCAGATGGGCCAGGGGAAGACATTTCTGTCAAACGTGGTCACAAATCAACATAGTATGAGAAAAGTGTTGGAAGGAAAATGGAAGTTTTGAGAAGCCTCGCTGGAGACTCTACAATTCATGGCATTCAGGAAACTCAAGGGAGGAAATTGAACTATTCTTATGTTACTCTTTGTTAGCTAGAATTTCCACTGATTACAGCGCCAGTCTCACACTGGACAACATAGATCATGGATTTAGCTTGGTTACATATATTTCTGTAAGAATCTGTTGGTTCCTTGATCTTGGACTTCCCAACATCCAGATCTGTGAGAAATAAATTTCTATTATTTATAAGCTACCCAGTTTACAGTGTTTTGTTACAGCATGCTGAACAAACTAAAGACACTTGATAAATTCACTATTAGGTCTAGCAGGGTTTGTAGGTTTCCTGGGATATTTTTGCACAATGTTGTTTCACAATAGAGTTTTACTTCTTCTATTTAAATCTGGATACCTTTTGTTCTTTTCTCTCTGCTTATTTCACTAGCTGGAACCTTCACTACAATGTTAACTAGATGTAAGTTCAGATATCTTTGCATTTTTTCTGGTCTTAAGGGGAAAATATCCAATCTTTCATTATAAAGTACCATGTTAGCTGTAGTTTTTCATAGATATCTTTTATGAAGTTGATAAAGTTTTCTTTTATTCCTATTTCTCTGAGAGTTCTTATCAGAAATTTATGTTGGATTTTTTCAAATGCTTTTTATGCTTTTACTGAGATGATCATATGGATTTTATGTTTTAGCATATTAATAAGATAATTAAGTTGATTGATTTTCAAATGTTAAGCCAAAATTGTTTACCAACACTGTTTTCATGAGATAAATCCCACTCTTTCACGATGTATTATCATTTTTGTATATTGTTGGATTTGATTTGTTAAATTAAAAAAATTGCATTTTTGTTCATGAGGGATATTGGTTTGGGTTTTTTTTGGTCTTAATTGATGTCTTTGTCTGGTTTTGGTATCAGGGTAATGCTAACTTTATAAATTGAGATGGGGAGAATTCAAACCCTTCAATTTTTTGAAGAGTTCATGTAACAATACATATTATTTCTTCCTTAAATTTTGGAAAGACATGTTGGCATGGGATTTTCTTTGTGAGAAGATTTTTTTTAGTTACACATTGATTTTCTTTAACAAATATAGAATTGTTCAGATTAAGTACTTCAGTGAGTGTTGGTCATTTATGTCTTTGGAGAAATTTGTTTATTTCATCTAAGTTGTGGAATTTATTAGCAGGAAATTCATATTATTTTCATATTTTCCATTTATTATTTATTTATATATTTGGTTTTTTTTTTTTTTGAGACAAAGTCTCGCTCTGTCACCCAGGCTGGAGTGCAGTGGCACGATCTTGGTTCACTCTACCTCCTGGGTTCAGGTGATTCTCCTGCCTCCTGACTAACTGGGAATACAGGTGTGCACCACCATGCCCAGCTAATTTTTGTATTTTTAGTAGAGTTTCACCATGTTGGCCAGGATAGTCCCCATCTCTTGGCCTCGTGATCCTCCCGCCTTGGCCTCCTAAAGTGCTGGGATTATAGGCGTGAGCCACTGTGCCTGGCCCATATTTTTCTTTTATTACATGTAGTTTCTGTAGGGAGGTCTCCTCTATCATTTCTCATATTGATAATTTGTGTTTTTCTGATTAGTATCACTTTTATAGATTTTTCTCAATGAACCAAAGCTTTTCTGTATTTTTGTGGTATTCTACAAATTTAGGTACATTGCCTTCTCATTTTCATTCGGTTTCAAAATACTTTCCAATTCAATTTGCCATTTTTTCATTCAATTATCACTATATTGCAAGAAGGTATACTTAATTACAAGTTTAAACCATAGCTTGGTAATCTTGAGCCAGGCAGCAAGTTTTAATAAAGGCAAAGTGCTTATTCAAAAGTGATCATGGAACAACTGAAATGCAGAGTAAGAAGGATGAGAAACATCTAACTGGACAATAGATTTAGTTATCTCACTATATGAAATAAGCTTTTCATTTTTAGGAGAGGTAACTTCTACTGAAGTTATAGTTTATCTCTCCTAAAAATACAGAATGCAGAATACAAAAATACAATACAGAAATATTTTGTCACATAGACTAGTTTCCATTTAGTCAATCAACTATTTCCAGTTGTCTCAATTGGGATAGATACATTTACATAACTGACTGTGCTTCAGGCTTCTTCGCCAGCAGCTTTAGGTTGGCAGTGCACTTGGCAATTCTCTCCTTTTCCTGCTGTGCAGAGATGCTCTGCACCACGTGCTTCTCCACCTAATTTATCATGTGTTCTCGTTTCTTTCAAAGCATCATGTTCTGCACAGATATACGATAGTCCAGGTGATTCTTTACTTACTTATTTACTCTATGCGGTTGTTCCCAGTAACCTCCAAAGCCACAGCAATGTTGTTTTTCTGCACATCCAAAAGGTAATGGCGCTTCTGAAGGAGTGCCGGCTGTGACTTCTCCAAATCAACTGCATCCTGGATTTGTTTGATAGAAGCCTGCTTTACCTCTTGTAGTTGGGCAATTTTTTGTTCATTGAATTTTTCAGCAAAATCTCCAATAGAGGCACCATATTTTTATATTATATAGACAAATAACCATACTATTGATGTGGTAGAGAAGTTCTCTGGGATAATCATATATTTTTCCTCGGATAAAGCACACAAGATAAGCCCAGTTCTGAGCACAAAGGGTCCTGTTACACCAGTTTCAGGATAAAGAAACTGGAAGAATTCCTCAGGGATCAGCCCCAAATGAACTTTTCCTCCATATTCAGGAAGAGGTGGTAGAGGGGCAAGGCGTGGCTCCCCTGTGTGAAAGGTCTTCGTTGCCTGCAATATCCCTGGACCTACTAAGGCTGTATTCTTAAGAGAGGGGGCCACCATGGCGGTGGCAGAATGTGCCACCTGGGACAGCATGGTCAGCGAAGGCCCAGGCAGTGGTCTTAGCATCCCTGTGATTCCAAACAGAGCCAATTTGCCTTTTAATCTTTGGTTTCTAGAGATTCCTGTTAGTCATTTTAAAAATTTCATTCCTCTGTAGTCACAGAATAGACTTTGTATGACCTAAATTCTTTTAAATTTATTTAGACTGGTTTTATGGCCCAGAGTACGGTCTATGTTTCACATGCACATAAGAAGAATGTGTATTCTGCTGTTTTTGGTTGTGGATTGTTCTATAAATGTCAATTAGGTCAATTTAGTTGATAGTATTGTTCACATATTCCATGTTTTAGATAATTTTCTGTCTACTTGTTCTATCAAATATTGAGAGAGGTGAATTTAAATCTCCAACCATAATTGTGACTTTGTGCGTTTCTTTATGCAGTTGTGTTAGGTTTGTGTTCCTATGTTTTATTTATTTATATTTATTTTATTTTTTATTTTTAAATAGGTTTTGAGGGAACAGGTGGTGTTTGATTACATGAATAAATTCTTTAGTGACGATTTCTGAAATTTTGGTACACCCATCACCCAAGCAGTGTACACTGTACCCAATGTGTAGTCTTTTATCCCTTGCCACCCCTCATTTTTCCCCCATGTCCCTAAAGTCCAGTGTATCATTGTTATGCCTTTGGGTCCTCATAGCTTAGCTCCCATACATAAGTGAGAACCTATGATGTTTGGTTTTCCATTCCCGAGTTACTTCACTTAGCATAATAATCTCTAATTCCATACAGGTTGTTGTGAATGCTTATTATTTCATTCCTTTTTTATGGCTGAGTATTATTCCATGGTATATCTCTATCTCTATCTATATCACATTTTCATTAAATACTCCTTGATTGATGGACATTTGGGCTGTTTCCATATTTTTTGCAATTGCAAATTGTGCTGCCATAAACATGTGTGAGCAAGTATCCTTTTTGTATAATGACTTCTTTTCCTCTGGGTATATATATGTTAGTGAGATTACTGGATCAAATGGTAGATGTACTTTTAGTCCTTTAAGGAATTTTCACACTGTTTTCCATAGTGGTTGTACTAGTTTATGCTCCCACCAACAGTGTAAAACTGTTTCCTTTTCACCATATCCATGCCAACATCTATTATTTTTTGATTATGGCACAATATAATCACAAATTGATTATGGCACAATATAATCACAATATTGATTCTACCCATCCAAGAACATGGGATGTGTTTCCATTTATTTGTGTTGTCTATGATTCCTTTCAGCAGTGTTTTGTAGTTTTCCTTGTAGTGGTCTTTCACCTCCTTGGTTAGGTATTTTCCAAAGTATTCTATTTTATTTTTTGCAGCTATTGTGAAAGGGATTGAGTTCTTGATTTGATTCTCAACTTGGTTGCTGTTGGTGTATAGCAGAGCTACTGATTTGTACATTAATTTTGT
>NC_045438.1:38441988-38464032 GCF_002776525.5 Piliocolobus tephrosceles
CTCCCCTCCCCTTCCCTCCCCGCCACCCCCCTCCCCCCCGCCTTTCTTTTTTTTTGATAGAGCCTCTCTCTGTTGCCAGGCTGGAGTGCAGTAGCGGGATCTCGGCTCACTGCAATCTCCACCTCCTGGGTTCAAGTGATTCTCCAGCCTCAGCCTCCCATCTTTAGGGTTTTCTAGGTATATGATCATATCATGAGCAAACAGTGACAGTTTGACTTCCTCTTTACTGATTCGGGTGTCCTTTATTTCTTTCTTTGGTCTGATTGCACTGGCTAGGACTTCCAGTACTATGTTGAGTAGAAGTGGTGAAAGTGGGCATCCTTGTCTTGTTCCGTTTCTCAGGAGGAATGCTTTCAGTGTTTCCCCCTTCAGTGTAATGATGGCTCTAGGTTTGTTGTAGGTGAATTTTATTACCTTAAGGTATGTCCTTTCTGTGCCAATTTTGCTGAGGGTTTTGATCACAAAGGTTGCTGGATTTTGTCAAATGCTTTTCCTGCATCTATTGAGATGATCATGTGATTTTTGTTTTTAATTCTGTTTATGTGGTATATCACATTTACTGACTTCTGTATGTTAAACCATCCCTGCATCCCTGGTGTAAAACCCACTTGATCATAGTGGATTATCTTTTTGATATGCTGTTGGATTTGGTTACCTAGTATTTTGTCGAAGATTTTTGTATCTATATTCATCAGGCATATTGGTCTGCAGTGTTTTTTTTGTTGTTATGTTCTTTCCTGGTTTTGATATTAGGGTGATACTGGCTTCCTAGGATGGTGTAGGGAGGATGCCCTTTTTCTCTCTTTTGGAATAGTGTCAATAGGATTTGTAGTAATTCTTTGAATGTCTAATAGAATTCAGCTGTAAATCTGCCTGCTCCTGTACTTTTTTTGTTGTTGGCAATTTTTTTTGTTACCATTTTAATCTTGCTGCTTGTTATTAGTCTGTTCAGAGATTTTATATCTAGGAGGGTTGTATATTTACAGGAATTTATCCATTTCCTCTATGTTTTCTAGTTTATGTGTATGAAGGTGTTCATAGTAGCCTTGACTAATCTTTTATATTTCTGTGGTATCAGTTGTTATATCTTCCATTTCATTTCTAATTGACCTTATTTAGATCTTCTCTCTTCTTTTCTTGGTTAATCTTGCTAATGGTCTATCAGTTTTATTTATCCTTTCAAAGAACCAGCTTTTTGTTTCACTTATCTTTTGTATTTTTTGTTTGCTTCAATTTCATTTAGTTTTGCTCTGATCTTTAATATGTCTTTTCTTCTGCCAAGTTTGGGTTTTGATTGTTCGTGTTTCTCCAGTTCCATGAGGTCCAACCTTAGATTGTTTATTTGTGCTCTTTCAGACTTTTTGATGTTGACACTTAATGATACGAAATTTCCTCTTAGCACCACTTTGGCTGTATCCCAGAGGTTTTGATAGGTTGTGTCACTATTATTGATCAGTTCAAAGAATGTTTTAATTTCCGTCTTGATTTCATTATTGACCCAACAATCATTGAGGACCAGATTATTAATTTCCACACATTTGCATGGTTTTGAGGGTTCCTTTTGGAGTTGATTTCCAGTGTTTTTTCCCACTGTCATCTGAGAGGACTTGATATAATTTTGATTTTCTGAAATTTACTGAGACTTGTTTTGTGGCCTATCATATGGTCTATCTTAGAGAATGTTCCGTGTGCTAATCAATAGAATGTATATTCTGCAGTTGATGGGTAGAATGTTCTGTAAATATCTATTAAGTCCACTTGCTTTAGGGTACAGTTTAAGTCTATTGTTTCATTGTTGACTTTCTGTCTTGATGACCTGTCTACTGCTGTCAGTGGAGTATTCAAGTCCCCCACTATTACTGTGTTGCCATCTATCTTGTTTCTTAGGTCTAGTAGTAATTGTTTTATAAATTTGGGAGCTCCAGTGTTAGGTGAATATATATTTAGCATTGTGATATTTTCCTGTTGGACTAGTCTTTGTTCCTCCTTGTCTTTTTTAACTGCTATTGCTTTAAAGTTTGTTTTGTCTGATATAAGAATAGCTACTCCTGCTTAATTTTGGTGTCCTTTTGCATGGGAAATCTTTTTCCACCCCTTTACCTTAAGTTTATGTGAGATCTTATGTGTTAGGTGAGTCTCCTGAAGATAGCAGAAACTTGGTTGGTGAATTCTTATCCATTCTGCCATTCTGTATCTTTTAAGTGGAACATTTAGGCCATTTACATTCAATGTTAGTATTGAGATATGAGTACTATTCTATTCATCATGCTATTTGTTGCCTGAATACCCTGTTTTTTTTTTTTTTTCATTGTGTTATTGTTATATAGGTCCTGTGAAATTTATGCTTTAAGGAGGTTCTATTTTGGTTTATTTTGAGGATTTGTTTCAAAGTTTAGAGCTCCTTTTAGCAGTTTCTTATAGTGCTGGCTTTGTAGTGGTGAATTCTCTCAGTATTTGTTTGTCTGGAAAAGACTGTACCTTTTCTTCATTTATGAAGCTTAGTTGTGCTGGGTACAAAATTCTTGGCTGATAATTATTTTGTTTAAGGAGGCTAAAAAGAGGACCCCAAGCCCTTACATCTTGTATGGTTTCTGCTGAGGAATCTACTGTTAATCTGATAGGTTCTCCTTTATAGTTTACCTGATGCTTTTGCTTTACAGCTCTTAAGATCTTTCCTTTGTCTTAACTTTGGATAACCTGATGACTGTGTGCCTATGCAGTGATCATTTTGTGATGAATTTCCCAGGTGTTCTTTGAGCTTCTTGTATTTGGATGTCAGGATCTCTAGCAGGGCCAGGAAAGTTTTCCTTGATTATTCCCTCAAATAAGTTTTCCAAATTTTAAATTTCTCTCCTTCCTCAGAAATGCCAATTATTCTTAGGTTTGGACATTTAACATGGTCCCAAACTTCTTGGAGGCTTTTTTCATTTTTAAAATTCTCTTTTCTTTGTATTTGATGGGTTGGGCTAATTCAAAAGCCTTGTCTTCAAGCTCTGAAGTTCTTTCTTCTGCTTGTCTGATTCTATTACTGAGACTTTCCAGTGCATTTTGTATTTCTCTAAGTGTGTCCTTGATTTCCAGAAGTTGTATTGTTTTTAATTTATGCTATATATTTCACTGAAGAATTTTTCTTTCACATCCTGTATCATGTTTTTGATTTCTTTAAGTTGGACTTCACCTTTCTTTGACATCTCCTTGATTAGCTTAATAATTGATCTTCTGAGTTCTGTTTCTGGCAATTAAGATATTTTGTCTTGGTTTGGATCCCTTGCTGGTGAGCTGGAATGAACTTTGGGGGGTGGTAAAGAACCTGGTTTTGTTATATTACCAGAATTGTTTTTCTGATTCCTTCTCAATTGGGTAGACTATGTCAAAGGGGAGATCTGGGATTCAAGGGTTGCTCTTCAGATTCTTTTGTCTCATGGAGTGCTCTCTTGATGTGGTGCTCTCTCTCTCCTGCTAGGAATGGGGCTTCCTGAGAGCCAAACTGTAGTGAATTTTTTTTCTCTTCTGTATCTAGCCACCCAGTGGAGCTACCAGGCTCTGGGCTGGTACTGGTGAGTGTTTGCAAAGAGTCCTACAATGGGATCTGTCTTCAGGTCTTGCAGCTGTGGATACCAGCACCTGCTCCAGTGGAGGTAGCAAGGGAGTGAAGTGGAATCTGTGAGGGTTGTTGGTTGTGTTTTTGTTTACTGTGCTGGTTTTGTGTTTGTTGGCCTCCAGCCAGGAGGTGGCACTTTCAAGAGTGCATCAGCTGCCATCCTATTGGGAGGATGCAAACTTGCACTAGGACACCTGGTTAAAGTTAAGTGTTCAAGTTTCTCAGGTGGTGAGCAGGGCCATAGAGCTCCCGAGATTATGACCTTTGTCTTCAGCTACCAGGGCAGGTGGAGAAAGACCACCAGGTGGGGGCAGGGATAGGTGTGTTTGAGCTCAGCCTCCCCTTGGGCAGGGCTTGCTGTGGTTGCTGCGGAGAATGGGGGTGTGATTCCCAGTCCAATGGAGTCATATTCCCAGGGGGATTGTGGCTGCCTCTGCTGAGTCATACAGGTCGCCAGGGAAGTGGAAGAAAGCTAGCAGTCACAGGCCTCACCTGGCTCCCATTCGGCCCACAGTCCTAAAGGCCAGTCTTACTCCCACTGTGCTCCCCCAACAGCACTGAGTCTAGTTCCAGGCAGGCGGTGACCAGGGCTGAGAACTTGCTACACAACATGAGGCTCCCTATTGAGAAAGCAAGCCGACTCACAGCTTTTCAGCATTTCAGGGAGCCTACAGTGGTGATCCAGTTCCTTCAAAAGGTCTGTGGATTCTCTTGGCTTTCCTAGTATGTTCCTGTGGTAGTTCTTGGAGCAGAAGTTCATGATGTGACTCTCTGCATGCTCTTTGGTCCATCTGAGCAGGAACTGCAAGCTAGTCTTGGCTTCTGTCTGCCATCTTCATCCCCTATTGGTTCCTGTATTTTAAAGCTATGTTATTAAATGCATAAATGTTTAGCATTATTATATCCTCTAGATGAATTGACCTCTATATCATTATAAGATGAGCATTTTTATTTCTAGAAATATTGTTTGGGTTAATACCTACTTTGTCTGTTATTAATATAGCCACTTCACTTTTCTTTTTGATTAGTGTTAGTATATTATGCCTTTTACCTTCTGTATTAGTCCATTTTCATGCTGCTGATAAAAACATACCTGAGATGGGGAAGAAAAAGTGGTTTAGTGGACTTACAGTTCCACATGGTGGGGGAGGCCTCACAATCATGGTGGAAGGCAAGGAGGAGCAAGTCACGTCTTACGTGGATGGTGGCAGGGAAAGAGATAGAGAGCTTGTAGAGGGGAACTCCTCTTCATAAAACCATCAGATCTAATGAGACTTATTCACTCTCATGAGAAAAGCATGGGAAAGACTTGCCCCCATGATTCAATTGCTTCCCACTGGGTCGCTCCCATGACATGTAGTAATTGTACTGGTTATAATTCAAGATGAGATTTCAGTGGGGACACAGCCAAATCATATCATTCCACCCCAGCCTCTCCCAAATCTCATGTCCTTACATTTCAAAACTAATCATGCCTTCTCAACAGTCCCCCAAAGTCTTAACTCATTTCAGCATTTGCTCAAAAGTCCACAGTTCAAAGTGTTACCTGAGACAAGGCAATTCCCTTCTGCCTATGAGTCTATAAGATCAAAAGCAAAGCAAGGTAGTTATTTCCTAGATACAATGCGGGTACTGGCATTGGGTAAATACAGCCATTCCAAATGGGAGAAATTGGCCAAAGCAGAGGGGCTACAGGTCCCATGCAAGTCTGAAATCCAGCAGGGCAGTCAAATATTAAAGCTCCAAAATGATGTCCTTTGACTCCATGTCTCACATCCAGGTCATGCTGATGCAAGAGGTGGAATCCCACGGTCTTGGGCAGCTTCACCTCTGTGGCTTTACAGGGTGTGCCTGCCTCCCAGCTGCTTTCATGGGCTGGCATTAAGTGTCTGCAGCTTTTCTAGGCACATGGTGCAAGCTGTAGGCGGATCTACTGTTCCGGAGTTTGGAGGACTGTGAGGTCTCTGACCCCATATTTCCCTTCTGCACTGGCCTAGCAGATGTTGCCCCATGATTGCCCATCCCCTACAACAAACTTCTTCCTGGACATCTAGGCATTTCCATACATCCTCTGAAATCTAGGTGGAGGTTCCCAAATCTCAATTCTTGACATCTGTACATCCATGGGCTCAACACCACATGGAAGCTGCCAAGGCTTGGGGCTTGCACCCTCTGAAGCCATGGACCAAGCTGTACCTTGGCCTCTTTTAGTCGTGGCTGGAGTGGCTGGGATGCAGGGCATCAAGTCCCCAGACTGCACAGAGCATGGGGACCCTGAACCCAGCCCATGAAATCATTTTTCCTCCTAGACCTCTGGGCCTGTGATGGGAGGGGCTGCTGTAAAGACTTCTGACATGCCCTGGAGACATTTTCCCTATTGTCTTGGGGATTAACATTTGGCTTCTCGTTACTTTTGCAAGTTTCTGCAGTCAACTTGAATTTCTTCTCAGAAAATTGGATTTTCATTTCTATCTCATTGTCAGGCTGCAAAATTTCCAAACTTTTCTGCTCTTCTTCTCTTATAGAACTGAATGACCTTTTCTTTTTTTTTTTCCTGGAGATGGAGTCGCCCAGGCTGGAGTGCAGTGGTGTTATCTGGGCTCACTGCAAGCTCCGCCTTCTGGGTTCACACCATTCTCCTGCCTCAGTCTCCCGAGTAGCTGGGACTACAGGTGCCTGTCACCACACCCAGCTAATTTTTTGTATTTTTAGTAGAGACAGAGTTTCACTGTGTGAGCCAGAATGGTCTCAATCTCTTGACCTTGTGATCTGCCTGCCTCAGCCTTCCAAAGTCCTGGGATTACAGACATGAGCCACCATGTCTGGCCACCTCTAGTTGTTTTTAAGATTTTCCCTTTATCCTTGCCCTTTGTCTTTTCCCTGTTATCATCATTGGTTTATCTTTGTTTTTTCCCTCAAAACTAATGTGATTATTATGCACCATGATGTAATTTTCTTCACGTGTCTTCTGCTTGGGGTTTGTTGAGCTTCTTTTTTTTTGTTGTTGTTGAGACGTAGTCTTGCTCTGTTGCCCATGCTGGAGTGCAGTGGTATGATCTTGGCTCACTTCAAGTTCCGCCTCCCAGGTTCATGCCATTCTCCTGCCTCAGCCTCCCGAGTAGCTGGGGCTATAGGCGTCTGCCACCATGTCTGGTTAATTTTTTTGTATTTTTGGTAGAGACGGGGTTTCACCATGTTAGCCAGGATGGTCTCAATCTTCTGACCTTGTGATCCGCCTGCCTCGGCCTCCCAAAGTGCTGGGATTACAGGCGTGAGTCACTGTGCCCAGGCCTGATCTTCTTGAATCTGTGTGTTTATTGTTCTTATCAAGTTTGAAATACTTTCAGTTTTAATTTCTTAATTTTTTTTTTTTTTTTTTTACTCTCTGATTTGAGGACTTCAATTACATGTAAGCTAGGTTACCTGACGTTGCTGCATAGCTCACCAATGTTCCTTTTGTTTTTCAAAATTTGTCCTCTCTGTGTCTTTTTTTTGTTTGTTTTTTTTGAGATGGAGTTTTGCTGTTGTTGCTCAGGCTGGAGTGCAATGGCATGAGCTTGACTCACTGCAACCTCCGCCTCCTGGGTTCAAGCGATTCTCTTGACTCAGCCTCCCAAGTAGCAGAGATTACAGGCACGTGCCACCAAGCCTGGCTAATTTTGTATTTTTAGTTGAGATGGGGTTTTACCATGTTGGTCAGGCTGGTCTTGAACTCCTGACCTCAGGTGATCCACCTGCCTCGGCCTCCCAATGTGAGCCACCACGCCCAGCCTCTGTGCCTTCTTTTACAGTGCCTATTGCTGTTTCTGCAAGTTTGCCAATTTTTTCTTCTTATAATATGTAATTCGTCATTAGTCTCATCTGTTGTATTTTTATCAAAGACATTATAGTGTTCCCCCCTCAAAGTTTGATTATACCTCCACATTATTTTTAAAAGTCTATTAAATGCAGTTATAATGACTGTTTTAATGTTCTCTTTTGTTATTTCCAATTTCTCTATCAGTTCTGGACCTGTTTCAATTAATCCTTTCCCTCATTTTGTTTCCTATTTTCCTTTATTTTATGCCTGTTAATCTTTGATAATCTTTGTTAGTCTTTGACATTGTGAGTTTTACTTGTTAGGTGCTAGATATTTTTGTGTTCCTAAAAATATTCTGGGGTTTTTTTCGGGGATGCAGCTAAGTAACTTGAAAACAGGTAGCATTTTTCTAGACTTTCTTTTAAGATGTTAGTCATAACTAACACAGTGTTTTCTCTTGGGCTAACTATTCCCTACTACTGAGTCAAGACCCTCTGAATTTACCCGTGCCCGGTGAAATATAAGGTTTAGTAGTCTGGCTTGTGGGAACAGTCACTATTCCCAACCCAGTGTGAGCACTAAGTTCTGTTTTCTCTAATCCTGTTAGGTGGTTCTTTTTCCAACTTCAAGCAGTCTGATCACATGTATACTCTGATCAGAACTCTGCTGAGTATTTGAAGGAGATCCTCTGGAGATCTCCGTGGTGTCTTCTCTGTTCATTAATTTCCCCACCAGTACTTTGTTCTATGAACTCTGTCTGCCTTGGGTTCACTGGATTCTTAGTTCTGTTACCTCAACTCAGGGAATCTACACATTCCAGCTGGCTTTTTCCTGCCTGCATCACAACCTAATGTAATCTCCCTCAAGACTACAGAGCAATCAGAGAATCTGCCTTGTCTTCCATCTAGCAGGAATTACGTCTTTCTTGCCTGATGTCTCATGTCTTGAAAGTTGTTTCATATACTTTATTTAGGTTTCTGTTTGTTTGATTTTAGTTGGGATGGTAATTCTATTCCTTATCATTTCATCTTAGGACAGAAGTTTATCAGCTTTTTTCTTATTCATTACTTTCTGCTCTGGAAATTTTCTAGTTTGTCTTGCAAATGTGTTTCCTACACCTCTCAGAATTCTGGGTAAGTTCTGAGAAATACAGAGGAAAGCAGAACATTCTTCATTATAATCCATTCTTGAGCCACGTGTAGAGCATAAGAATACATTTTGGTCGGGGGCAGTGGCTCACGCCTGTAATCCCAGCACTTTGGGAGGCCGAGGTGGGCGAATCACAAGGTCAGGAGATCAAGATCATCCTGGCTAACTCGGTGAAACCCCGTCTCTACTAAAAATACAAAAAAATTAGCCGGGCATGTTGGCGGGCGCCTGTAGTCACAGCTACTTGGGAGGTTGAGGCAGGAGAATGGTGTGAACCCAGGAGGCGGAGCTTGCAGTGAGCCGAGATCCGGCCACTGCACTCCAGCCTGGGTGATAGATTGAGACTCCGTCTCGAAAATTAAAAAAAAAAAAAAAAAAAAAAAAAACAGAAAAACAAAAACAAAAAAAAGAACATATTTTAAAATTCAGTCTCATTATATTGTATCCTGTCAATGTACATACAAACAAGTCGAACATCCAAATATTCCTTACTTGTATAACTACAAGGTGTTTTCCCTATCTTGTATTTGTACAATTGTTCATATTTTTCTTTCTAGTTACAAGATTTTTAATATATATATATATGTATTTTTGAGATGGAGTCTCACTCTGTTGCTCAGGCTGGAGTGCAGTGGCATGATCTTGCAATCTCCACCTTCCAGGTTCCAGCTGTTCTCCTGCCTCAGCCTCTGGAGCAGCTGGGATTACAGGCATGTGCCACCACGCTCAGCTAATTTTTGTGTTTTTAGTAGAGATGGGGTTTCACCATGTTGGCCAGGCTAGTCTCGAATTCCTGACCTCAAGTGATCCACCCGCCTCCGCCTCCCAAAGTGCTGGGATTATAGGTGTGAGCCACTGCACTCGGCCAGATTTTTAATTTTTTAAAACTGAATTTCATTTGGTTAGATTTCTTTTTTTTTTTTCTTTAGTTTTTGAGACAGGGTCTCGCTCTGATGCCCAAGCTGGAGTGCAGTGGCGCCATCTTGGCTCACTGTAAGCTCCGCCTCCCAGGTTCACGCCATTCTCCTGCCTCAGCCTCCCAAGTAGCTGAGACTATAGGCGCCTGCCACCTTGCCTGGCTAATTTTTTTTGTATTTTTAATAGAGATGGGGTTTCACTGTGTTAGCCAGGATGGTCTCCATCTGCTGACCTCGTGATCCACCCGCCTTGGCCTCCCAAAGTGCTGGGATTACAGGCCTGAGCCACTGCACCTGGCCCATTTGGTTAGATTTCAACTAGAACTTGCTAATTCATCACAGGAGAACAGATTTTAAGAAGTACCTAGAATCAAAGGCTAGAGGAAGGAGTAGAGAGAAAATCAGATTGTTAGGAACAGGGCTCAGGAAAGATTAATCAAGTTGATGATCTAGAGAGAACATATGGTGGTTGAAATCAGGAAGAAAAAAAGTGAGATAAAAGCCTCCAAATGGAATGTACTAGTTTGCAGGAACAAGCACCCGGAAACTCCCTGAGCTAATACTGAAGTGATGAAAAAGAATTGCTAGAAAGGGTTGTTGGCATTTTGAACTTGTGACAAGATGATTGCATACGTATGAAGCCTATAGTTAGGATTTCCTACATTTTATCTGTGATGATTGTCTTAGTGTTATTCAACTGAACTAACATATGTGTATATTTGAAGCTACCATTTGTGATGGTTGGCAGGATGTGTTACACTGGTGGAGAGACAGTGAAAAAAGGGGAAGACCCAGATCTATCATCCTAATGCAAGCAATGCCATTCTTTTCATTAGTCTAGGTAATGTCCATGCAAAGTTAATCATGAACAAGCAATATAAAGTAGGTACTTATCTAAATGTTAGATCATGGTCTTTATTGAGGTTGCTTTGTCTTTTGGAGGCAAGAATTTTACCTCTTTGGGAGACAGATATCAGTTTTTATTACAGCTGTATCTGAGAACACCAGATTTAGGGAGTAAAGATGGATGTAGTGCTCTTGATCATAGCAAAGGCTGGAAGTACTAGTCTCCGAAAAATATATGGGCTTCTTTTTTCCTTGAGCTGTGTCCCATTCTTATTTATTTATTTATTCATTTTTGAGATGGAGTTTTGCTCTTGTTGCCCCGGCTGGAGTGCAATGGCATTATCTCAGCTCACCACAACCTCCACGCCCCGGTTTAAGCGATTCTCCTGACTCAGCCTACCGAATAGCTGGGATTACAGACATGTGCCACCATGCCCGGCTAATTTTGTATTTTTAGTAGAGATGGGGTTTCTCCATATTGGTCAGGCTGGTCTCGAACTCCCAACCTCAGATGATCCACCCACCTCGGCCTCCCAAAGTGCTGGGATTACAGGCGTGAGCCACTGCATGTGGCCCTTTATTTTTGCTTCTTAAAAACCACTTTGTATAATTCTTGTTTCTTCATTTCCTTGCCCAATATTTTCAATGCTTTATGCCTCTTTTTTCTTTGTCTTTTCTTTTAATTTTAATGTTTACCTGAGTATTCATTTCCATCTAATCATGTTTTGCTTGCCACCTTTGCAGATAGTACCATTGTGGGAGCAAAGAGGATTTTGTACAGGGAGAAGAAGAGGGACTAATAGGTCATGAACTAACCTGCCTTTTCTCCAGCAACCAATGTGCACTGTATGGAATGGGGAGACATTTCTATTGCGGTCAGTTAGACTTAGTCATGATAGGGCCATTGGAAGGAATAGTAAACAGGAGCTAGAGAAAAAAGCTATGCTTGCTGCAGTGTTAGCTCCTTCCTTGCTCATATAGCAGAAATATGAGACCACAAGTGATAACCTGGTGGCCTTGTATTTTGAGTCATGGTCTCCTCCACCTTTGGGAATATTCCTTTCCACATGCCCACAGCAACCACCGGCCACCCTTCTCTGTGGGCTGACAGACACACAATTTGCAAACACATGATATTCTCATCCAAATACAGAATCAAACAGATTTTCGATGCAATTCAACAAACACCTATTGAACAACTACTACGCACCAAGGATAGTAAGGAATAATTGAGTTTAAAGTTGCACAAGACATGGTCTTTGATTTTTAGGAGCTATAATCTAGAGAAGCACATAAAAAGCCACGCTGGAAATGGCCAAAAAAAAAAAAAAGTGTAAGGGTCAGAAGAGAAGCACAAAGTACAGGGGGAGCTCAGAGGAGTGAGAAATGATTTCTTGTTACGACGTTAAGAGAGGCTTCATGAAGGGTGGAATTTCATCTTGGTTCTCAATAGTGAGAAAGATTGAGGAAGGAAACGTTATGTAAAAGCATAGAGATAAGAAAATGCAGAAGACACTTGTAAAGAAAGTGATGGAAGAGCAGTGGAATTGAATGGACATTTCAGACGAGAGTATGTGACACTCTGGGATCCATAGTAAGCAGGATGGACTTTGTTCTGTAGGCAAAAGGCGATCATCAATGGACTTCAATAGGGGTGATAATGTGAATTATTATGCATGTAAATAATTGCATTGGCAGCTGTATAATGATGGAGTGGGAAGTTAGCAGGCTGGGAGACCAATCAGAAAAAAGGAGAAAAAAGAAAGAGCCAAATCTTAGGGTTAAGCATAGGGGTTACGAGTGAAGCCACAGAAGCTAGATGACCTTGTGCATTAATAGAAACCTCGACTTGCCATAGATGAAGCATAACCTTGGGAGAAGTTACTTAATTTTCCATGGTTCAGCTTCCTACTCTGTAAATCAGGGATTGGAATGGGAGTTATTTCACAGAATTCTAAGGATTAAATTAATTAACAGGTATAAAGAAATTAGATCTGCATCTAACAAAGAGTAAGCACTCCAGAATATATTAGCAAGGCCGTGATAACAAGAGGCAATAAGGAGTGGGTTTGAAAGTTATTCCACTGTATAATTATGTCATTATTTATTATGGAGTTATTTTCAGCTATTTGCCTATTAAACACAATTCTATCATTTAGTAAGCAAAGCAAGAAATCAAGTTGTTACCATAGTACTTACTTCATTTTGTTTATTTCTTGTGATTTCTGCTGGAACGTGTCTCAGACTTTGAAATGATATATTAGGTTGCCCCAATATATATTAGTTTTAAAAAAGGGCTTGAAAATTTAAGAAGGCTATTTGAGCTATGTAGTCAGACTTAATTGTAACGGAGTTTTATCTATAATATCTATCATCTCTCTATATCTATCATCTATCTATGTATCTATCTAATAAATATGTATACTTCTTGTTTGTTTTTACTTTCTTACATAGCACCTAACCTATGAGAACTTAAATATTCTTTGCAGATATAACTGTAAACTTCCTAACCCGTGGGAGTCAGGAAAAACCATATTAATTGAGATGTAGAACCATAGTTCCACCAATCCCTGCCTGGGTTTTCTTTCCTCCCTGTGCTCTACCCTCACTACTTAAACCATCACTGCAGAACAGAGGGAGATCCCCTCCAAGAGTCACCCAGAAGCAGCCAGGGTACTGGGAGGGCCTCCTCCAGTTGCCCTGTGTGTTCTGTAAGTTCCCTCCCTGGAGACCTTGGGAGAAATGTATGAGGCAGAATGAGGCTGAACAAGAGAAAACAAAGAGGCAGCTCTCATTATTAGGGTCAAGGCAAAGAGGAAAACAAAGGGTGGTAAGCAATTCTCCTTTACTGTTTCCTGTGTAGTCTGAGTTTGAGGTGGACTTATCTATGGTCTAGACCACATTGAAAATGTGAAGGTCACGATAACAGACATTGGTAGTCAACAGCTAACTGTAGAATAGTTATCCTGATCTACACTGGGCTTTAGTAATAATCTAGGACCTAGGAAAGAAACCATAGGTAAGTGTCAATGGGATGGCAAAGACCATCTGTGAATAGCCAAAGCACAGTTAAGGGAAGAACAGAGTGTGGGTGTTCTTGTGGCTCATAGCTTGCTACCTCTTTCTCGGTGCACCCTTGACTTTCCTGCTTCAGGGCCCTCTCTTCAGCGGTAGACACTAGGCTGACTGAAAGAGCAGCGACCTGCCTTAGTTCTCACCCTTCATAGACTTATGACTCTGGTAAGTCAACAGCAGAGGCAAAAGCGATGATGTCTTAAGACATGCCTTTTTGATGCCATTGTCTCAACCCTGCTGATGAGAAGTTATCCAGTATCAAAAAGAGATGAACTCACATGTAGTCTTTAAAAAATAAATATCGATGAATATTTCCTGGCATGAAAATTTGTTCATGAAATGCTGTTAAGCACAAAAAGCATATAGTAAACATTATGTACAGTGTGAGGTTTCCTTGTAAGCCAAACCAAATTAACCATAAACATCACACATGTGCTTACAGGGAGGCTTACCCAAGTCTAATCAGAGCCATCACTGATGGGAAGGGGATGTGAGGTTTGGTCCGGGTGTGTGTGTGTGTGCATTTATCTTTTCTCTATCAATGAAAGTCATTTTTAATTTTCATAATGAGAAGTATATCAACCCATGACAGCAGCTAAGTGATGCAGCTTCCACAGAGATCTCTGGGAAAAAATGCAGTACCTGTTCCCTTTTTCTTTCTATTGTAGCTTCTTCTTTTTTTGCACAGAAAGCATAGAGTAGCAGCCTCCTCCTTCCCTAACAAGGATCCTGGCATGTGGGTGAGGGAACCAGTGCAGAAAAGAAGAGGTTGAGGAGGCTTCCTCCCCACATTTCCATGTGTCAATCAGCTTCCTGCAGAAACCACTCCTCCCCCAGCTTCCTGCCAACATCCCTTTGGCAAGAAGAGAAAGATGGGCCGAACTCCCAACACTTGGCAAAATATCCCCTTTCCTGAAAGTGTTGGGTGGAGGGTGGGGGTGCTGGAAGAATCTGTCCTCAGTATGTATCCTGTTCTGTCCTACGCACTTTCAGTCAATAGTGCCACTGTGTTGGGTCAGGTTCCAAGCTCTCCCTCTCCTTGCCTTTCTATGACCAGTGACCTGTACACTTGCCCTGTTAACTTTCTCTTCATAAAGCTGACTTTAAAACTGACAACAAAAGTAGCAGTTAACAGTTACACAAGAGATGATGAGGAAACATCAGGCTGGTGACTGTGTTTGTTCATCAACTGACATTTGGGCGCCTTCTGAAGAAGGAAACAAACAGCAGGGCACAGTATAATTTGAACGAGAGAGACAAGGTGCTGGTCAAAGCAAGAAAATCCTAACTGGGGTGGAATGAAGTGTGGGAAACTCTCTCTAGAATTTCACTGATTAACCATTGATAAAATAACAGAAGTCTATTTTTCCCCTCTCAGGGCCCCCTTTATTCACATGCTGAATGTGAAAAGTAAGACATCCAACTTACCTAAGCTTTATACTGTGCTAATTGTGTGCAAGAGACTGTCATTTGAGAGTGTAGCCTCAAATCTCTTTTCTGAAGGACTTGGTGCAGAGCACATGCCCTGTCACCTCCTCTGTGCTTTGAGGAGGTGCTGATGAGCACAACAGTTGATTCTTTCATCTTTACTGTTTGTTTTTCAGGAGTTATGTAGCATTTGTTTTTTGGTCTCATCTTCCTCAACTCCTATACTAGCAGGGTTCCTCCCCTTCCATTCTCTTCGGGAGGCATATTTCCATGTCAAAGACCTCTCTGGAGAGAAAGCCTCTTTTTCTTCCATCTTTTGCCTTGTTTGTGCCCAAATCACCTTAACTCCATCATTCCCAGCCCTGTTCCACAATAACCGTGGCAAGGAACAGAACCTAATTTAGAACTTGAAACCCTAGAAAAAGCCAGCTTTATTCTGTGAGGGATAAGAGCAGTTAAATTGCCCTCGAAAATATCAAGTTGTTGTAAGAAGGAATGATTGCTATCTCTTGCTGTAAACACAGAAATAAGAATTATTCTTTGGTGAAACTGTAGATTTTCCTTAGGAAAAATGGAAATACTGAGACCTCTACACACAGCTGGGTAAATTCATGTCAGGCTAATAGAAGAATTTATATGGGGGGAGTAAGCATACTTTAACTTGTCTTCTATCCATAGACAGTCTCCCAACAGGATGAATGAGTAATTGAAGTGGACACAAAGAAGACTCTTCTATTCCATGTTCTTGTTCTTCTAGGGTTGGGGAACCTTGGAACTTATTCCTACTCTTGCACTTTGGGAAGGTCTTGGGAACCCAAATCTATTTATTCCCTGTAAATTGTGCCAGGATCAGAAGCAGTCATGAAAGGGCTTCCTTTGGGAGTGGTTTTTGGTGGTTTCGTTCAAAGCTGTTTGGACCCAACTAAGGCATTTTCCTTAAGCCATCAAAAGACCAAGAAATCCTCTGCACTACCCACCCATTCATAAGGAACTCAAGCTTATTAGCTCTTATCTGGTACCAGAATACATACCCCATTGGTCTTTGGATGACAGCCCTCTGGGCTCCCCATAGTAAAATGTAGTCTTAGAACCAGAGGAGAAATCAAAGTCTCCTGGATCCTAATTTTTTCTCATGTCCTAGGGCTTGCCCCCTCTCCTCCTATACTAGACTTGCTTCAGTCATACAGAAACACTGGACAAAAAGCCTTCTCTCTTCTTTCCCTAGATAGTTCACAAAATATTCCGTTAGTTTGCAATGCTGTTCCCCTCTTTGATCCTGGCTGACTTCCACTTGGCTGACTCTTATATCCAATTAACTCTGAAGTCTTCGAAAACTCTGCTAGATGTTCTTCCTATATAATGTCACAACTGGCAGAATGAACAAATAAAACAATCATGGGGAAGAAATAAAAGCACCACAAAACCTTCCAATTACTTGCCCTTTACCTCTTTTTTATGTGGTACTTGGGAGCACGAATGACCTCTTCTCTTTTATTCTTGAAAATGTTGACCTATGTCTCTCTCTGAAACTGGAAAAAGAGCACAGTCCTAAAAGTAATGAGTCTATGCTAGCAGGACTCATTTAAATATCTTTTATGTGTAACAGGAAATTCAGGAAACACAGGAAGTACTTTCACTGGAGAGGTCAACCTGGAACATTCATTTCCAAAGTTACCTAAAGATTATACAGAAGTAAGCACAATTTTGGTTTTCAGATAGCTTACTATCAAGTACTCAGATAAAGCACTAATATTACTTTTCTCTTGTTGTTACAAATTACCACAACTTTACTGGTTTAAAACAACACAAATGTACTAGCTTATAGTTCTGTAATTCAGAGGTTTGGGCATGGTGTAACTTTGTTCTCTGCTCAGGGTCTCACATTCAAGTATTTTTTGAGCTGAGTTCTTTGTTCTTGCTTTATTATTTTTATTCTTAATTTTTGGTGGTGCATAGGAGGTGTATATATGTATGGGTTACATGAGATATTTTGATACAGGCATGTAATGTGTAATAACCAAATTAGGGTGAATGGTGTATCCATCCCCTCAAGCATTTATCCTTCATGCTACAAACAATCCAATTACACTCTTTCAGCTATTAAAAATGTACAATTAAATTATTTTTGACTGTAGTCACCCTGTTGTGCTAGGAAATACTACGTCTTATTCATTCTATATAACTGTATTTTTGTACCCATGAACTCTCCCCAGTTCCTCCCCACCGTTCCCAGCCTCTGGTAAGCATCCTTCTACTTTCTATCTCCATAAGTTAAATTACTTAAATTTTTAGCTCACACAAATAAGTAAGAACATGTGAAGTCTGTCTTTCTGTGTTTGGCTTATTTCACTTAACATAATGACCTCCAGTTCCATCTGTGTTGTTGCAAATGACAGGATCTCATTCTTTTATGGCTAGAGTAGTGCTCTATTGTGGATATGTACCACATTTTATTTATCCATTCATCTGTTGATGGACCCTTAGGTTGTTTCCAAATCTTGACTAATGTGAAAAGTGTTGCAAAAACATAGGAGTGCATTTATCTCTTTAATACACTGATTTCTTTTCTTTCGGACATACACTGAGTGGGATTGCTGGATCATAAGTTAGCTCTATTTTTAGTTTTCTTGAGGAGCCTCTGAGTTGTTCTCCATGGTGGTTGTACTATTTTACACTCCCATGAACAGTATATGAGGCTTCCCTTTTCTCCACAACGTAGCCAGCATTCATTATTGCCTGTGTTTTTGATAAAAGCCATTTTAACTGGGGTGAGAGATCTCATTGTCATTGTAGTTTTGATTTGCATTTCTCTGATGGTCAATGATGTTGATCACCTTTTCATATACTTGTTTACCATTTGTATGTGTTCTTTTGAGCAATGGCTATTCAGATCTTTTGCCCATTTTTAATTGGATCATTGGATTTTTTTTCCTACACAGCTCTTTATTTATTCTGGTTATTAATTTCTTGTCAGATGAGTGATTTTAAAATATTTTCTCCCGTTCTGGGAGGAAAATAAAATTACAAGTCAATATCCCTTATAAACATTAATGCAGAAATCCACAACAAAATACTCACAAACTGAATTCAACAACATATTAAAGTGATCATTCATTATGACCAAGTGGGATTTATCCCTGGGATGCAAAGATGGTTATACATATGCAAATCAATCAATGTGATACATTACATCAACAGAATGAAAGACAAATACATATGATCATTTCAATTGATGCTGAAAAAAAATTGACAATATTTAACATCCCTCATGATAAAAATTCCCCAAAACACTTGGTATAGAAGGCATATACTTCCACATAACAAAAAGCCATTTACGACAGACCCATAGCTAGTATCATACTAAATGGGAAAAAACTGTCTTTCCTCTAAGATCTGGAATATGACAAGAATGCCCACTTTCACCACTGTTATTCAACATAGTACTGGAAACTATGTTGTATCTTCACTTTGTTGATTGTATACTTCGCTGTGCAGAAGCTTTTTAATGTGATATGATCCCATTTGTCCATTTTTGCTTCGGTTGCTTGTGCTTATGGAGTATTGCTCAAGAAATCTTTGCCAAATCTAAGTCTTAGACGTTTTCCCCAATGTTTTCTTATAGTAGTTTCATAGTTTTAGGTCTTAGATTTAAGTCTTTAATCCACTCTGATTTGATTTTCGTATATGGAGAGAGGCAGGGAAATAGTTTTATTCTTCTGCATATAGATGTCTAATTTCCAGCACCATTTATTGAATACTGTCCTTTCCCAATGTGTGTTCTTGGTACCTTTGTCAAAAATGAGTTCACTGGGCCGGGTGTGGTGGCTCACACCTGTAATCCCAGCACTTTGGGAGGCAGAGGCGGGCGGATCACCAGGTCAGGAGCTTCAGATCAGCCTGGCCATCATGGCGAAACCCCGTCTCTATGAAATACAAAACTTAGCCGAGCATGGTGGTGGGTGTCTGTAATCCCAGCTACTTGGGAGGCTGAAGCAGGAGAATCGCTTCAACCCGGGAGGTGGAGGTTACAGTGAGCCGAGATCATGCCATTGCACTCCAGCTGGGGCAAGAGGAGCACAATTCCGTCTCAAAAAAAAAAAAAAATGAGTTCACTGTAGATGTATGAATATATGGGTTCTCTATTCTGTTCCACTAATCTGTGTATCTGTTTTTATGCAAGCACTGCACTGTTTTGGTTACTATAGCGCTGTAGTATAATTTGAAGTCAGGTAATGTGATTCCTTCAGTTTTGTTCTTTTTGCTTAGGATATCTTTGGCTATTCTGGATCTTTTGTGGTTCTATATAAGTATTAGGACTATTTTTTCTATTTATGTGAAGAATGTCATTGTTATTTTGATAGGGATTGCATTAAATTTATCAATTACTTTGTTTAGTATGGATATTTTAACAATATTGATTCTTCCAATCCATGAACATAGAATATCTTTCCTTTTTTTGTGTGTCTTCTTCGTTTCTTGCATCAATGTTTTATAGCTTTCATTGTAGAGATCTTTCACTTCTTTCGCATTTTATTTTATTTGTACCTATTGTAAATGGAATTCCTTTCTTGATTTCTTTTTAAGTTTATTTTCTCTTGGCATATAGAAATGCTACTGATTTTTTTATGTGGATTTTGTATCCTGCAATTTGACTAAATTTGTTTATCAGTTCTTATAGTTTTTTGGTAGATTTTTTAGGTTTTTCCCAAGCATAAGATTGTATCATCTGAAAACAAGGATAATTTGAATTTTTCATTTCCAGTTTGGATGCCCTTTATTTATTTCTTGTGTTTGATTGCGCTAGCTAGGATTTCCAGTACTATGTTGAATAACAGTGGTGAAAGTGGGCATTCTTGTCATGTTGCAGATCTTAGAGGAAAGACTCAATTTTTTCCCATTTAGTATGATACTAGCTATGGGTCTGTCATAAATGGCTTTTTGTTATGTGAGGTATATGCCTTCTATACCCAGTGTTTTGGGGATTTTTTATCATGAGGGATGTTAAATATTGTCAATTTTTTTCAGCATCAATTGAAATGATCATATGTATTTGTCTTTCATTCTGTTGATGTAATGTATCACATTGATTGATTTGCATATGTATAACCATCTTTGCATCCCAGGGATAAATCCCACTTGGTCATAATGAATGATCACTTTAATATGTTGTTGAATTCAGTTTGTGAGTATTTTGTTGTGGATTTCTGCATTAATGTTCATAAGGGATATTGACTTATAATTTTATTTTTTTGATATGTCTTTTGTTTTGTTATCAGGGTAATACCAGCTTCATAGATTAAGTTTGGAAGTATTCCCTCCACCTCTATTTTTCATATTTTGAGTAGGATTGGCATTAGTTCTTTAAATGTTTGATAGAATAGAGCAATGAAGCCATTGGGTCCTGGCTTTTCCTTGCTTAGGAACTTTTTATTATGGCTTCAATCTTGTTACTTGTGAATGGTCTGTTAAGGTTTTGGATTTCCTTATGGTTCAATCTTGGTAGGTTGTATGTGTCTAGAAATTTATCCATTTCTTCTAGATTTTCCAATTTATTGGCTTATAGTTGTTCATGATAACTACTAAAGATCCTTTGAATTTCTGCTGTATCAATTGTAATGTCTCCTTTTTCATCTCTGATTTTATTTATTTGGGTCTTCTCTCTTTCATAGTCAGGATAAAGTCTTGCAAATTTTATTTGTCTTTTTGAAAAACCAACTTTTTGTTTCGTTGATCTTTTTTGTTGTTTACTTCATTCCAACTTCATTTATTTCTGCTTTAATCTTTATTATTTCTTTTCTTCTATAAATTTTGAATTTGATTTGCTTTTGCTTTTCTAGTTGTTTAAGATGCATCACTAGGTTGGTTAGTTGTAGTTTTTCTTCTTTTTTGATGTATGCACCTGTAGCTATAAACCTCTCTCTTTGTACTGCGTTTGTGGTATCACATAGGTTGTGGTGTGTTGCATTTCCATTATCATTTATTTCAAGAGATTTTTCAGTTTCAATCTTTTCTTTGTTGTTGTTTTTAGATGGAGTTTTGCTCTGTCGCCCAGGCTCTGGAGTGCAGTGGTGCAATCTCGGCTCACTGCAAGCTCTGCCTTCTGGGTTCACACCATTCTCCTGCCTCAGCCTCCCAAGTAGCTGGGACTATAGGCACCCGCCACCACGTCCGGCTAATATTTTGTGTTTTTTAGTAGAGACAGGGTTTCACAGTGTTAGCCAGGATGGTCTCGACCTCCTGACCTCGTGATCCGCCTACCTTGGTCTCCCAAAGTGCTGGGATTACACGCATGAGCCACCGTGCCACCGTGTCCAGCCTCAGTTTCAATCTTAATTTCTTCATTGACCCACACTGGTCATTCAGTAGTGTATTGTTTAGTTTCTGTGTGTTTATACAGTTTCCAAAATTTCTCCTTTTATTTATGTCTAGTTTTATTCCATTTTGGTCAGAGAAGGTCCTTGATATCATTTCAATTTTTTTGAACCTTTGAAGACTCGTTTTTGACATAACAACAAGTCTGTCCTGGAGAAAGATCACATGCTGAGGAAAAAAATGTATATTCTTCAGCTGTTGGATGAAATGTTCTGTAAATATCTATTAGGTCCATTTGGTCTATAGTGCAGATTAAGTCCAATGTTTATTAGTTGATTTTTCTGTCTGGATGACCTGTCCAGTGCTGATAGTGGGACACTGAAGTTGTCAGCCATTATTTTATTGGGGGCATATCTCTCTCTTTAGCTCTAATAGTATTTGCTTTATATATCTGGCAGCTCCAGTTTTGGTGGCATATATGTTTAAAATTTTTGTTATATCCTCTTACTGAATTGACTCCTTTATCATTATATAATGACCTTCGTCACCTCTTATGATTTTTGTCTTGCAATCTATTTTGTCTAATATAAATATAGCTACTCCTGGTCTTTTTTGGATTCCATTGCCATGGAATATCTGTTTTTCATTTTCAGTGCATGTGTTTCCTTACAGAGGAAGTGTGTTTCTTGTAGGCAATGGATTATTTGGTCTTTTTTTGTTTTTAATTCATTCAGCTACTCCATGTCTTTTGATTGGAGAGTTTAGTCCATTTACATTCAGTTACTATTGATAAGTAAGGACTTACTCCTGCCATTTCTAATTTGTTTTTGTTTTGTTTTCTGGGTGTTTTTTGTTTGTTTTCCTTCCTCTCTTCCTTCCTTCCTTCCTTCCTTCCTTCCTTCCTTCCTTCCTTCCTT
>NC_045438.1:38464042-38477131 GCF_002776525.5 Piliocolobus tephrosceles
CTTCCTTCCTTCCTTCCTTCCTTCCTTCCTTCCTTCCTTCCTTCCTTCCTTCCTTCTTTCCTTCCTTCCTTCCTTCTTTCTTTCAGTGCTGGTGATTTTCTCTGGTGTGATTTAACGTCTTGCTTTTTATTCTCTGTGTGTCTGTAGTATGTTTTTTTGATTTGAGGTTATCATGAGGCTTGCAAATACTATCTTGTAACCCATTATTTTAAGCTGATAGCAACTTAATACTGTTTGCATAAACAAACAGGCAAAAGAAAACGAATACACAAAGCTCTATACCTTAACTTCATCTCCCCGCTTTTTAACTTTTTGTTCTTTTACATTTTATTTGAAAAGTTACTATTTTTGATTGGCTCATTGTTTAATCTTTCTATTCAAGATAAAAGTAGTTTACACCCCACAGTTACAGTGTTATAATGTTCTGTGTTTGTGCACTTACTATTACTAGTGAGTGTTGCACTTTCAGATGATCTGTTGCTGATCATTAATGTCTTTCTTTCAGATTGAATAACTCTTTAGCATTTCTTGTAGGACAGGTCTGGTGTTTATGAAATCCTTAAGCTTTTGTTTGTCTGGGAAAGTGTTTTATTCTCCTTCATGTTTGAAAGATATTTTTGCTGGATATACTATTCTAGGGTAAACATTTTTTTCCTTCAGCATTTCAAATATGTCATGCTTGCTGGGTGCGGTGGCTCATGCCTGCAATCCCAGCACTTTAGGAGGCCAAGGCGGGCGGATCACGAGGTCAGGAGATTGAGACCATCCTGGCTAACACGGTGAAACCCCATCTCTACTAAAAATAAAAAAAATTAGCCAGGCGTAGTGGCGGGCACCGGTAGTCCCAGCTACTTGGGAGGCTGAGGCAGGAGAATGGCGTTAATCTGGGAGGCAGGGCGTGCAGTGAGTGGAGATCACGCCACTGCACTCCAGCCTGGGCGACAGAGTGAGACTCTGTGTGTCTCAAAATAATAATAATAATAATAATAATAATAATAATAATAATAATAATAAATATGTAAATAAATATGTCATGCCACTCTCTCCTAGCCTGTAAGGCTTCCAATGAGAAGTCTGCTGCCAGATACATTGGAGCTCCTTTTTATAAGCTTGTTTGTTTTCTCTTGCTCCTTTTAGGATCCTTTCTTTATCCTTGACCTTTGGAAGTTTGATTATTAAATACCTAAGGTAGTCTTCTTTGGGTTAAATCTGCTTGATGTTCTATAACCTTCTCATGCTTAGATATTGATATCTTTCTGTAGGTTTGGGACATTCTTTGTTATTTTCTCTGCAAATAAACATTTTACCCCATCTCTTTTTCTACCTTCTCTTGAAAGCCAATAACTCTTTTTTTCTTTTTTTTTTTGAGAAAGAATCTCTCTGTTGCCCAGGCTGGAGTGCAGTGGCACAATCTTGACTCATTGCAGCCTCTGCCTCCTGGGTTCAAGCGATTCTCCTGCTCCAAGTAGCTGGGATTACAGACTTGAGACACTGCACCCTGCCTAAGGCCAATCCCTTTTAAATTTGCCCTTTTGAGGATACTTTCTGGATCCTGTAGGCATGCTCCATTGTTTGTTTGTTTGTTTGTTTGTTTTTTGTCTCCTCTGACTGTATTTTTAAATAGCCTGTCTTCAAGCTCACTAATTCTTTATTCTGCTTGATCAACTATGCTGTTAAGAGACTTTGCTGCATTCTTCACATATCAGTTGCATTTTTCAACTTCAGAGTTTTTGCTTGATTCTTTTAAATTGTTTTATTTGTTAAATTTATCTCCTAGAATTATGAACTCCTTCTCTGTTGTCTTGAATTTCTATGAGTTTCCTCAAAAGAACTATTTTGAATTATCTGTCTGAAAGGTCACATATCTCTGTTTTTCCATTTTAGTCCCTGGTGCTTTATTCAGTTCACTTGGTGAGGCCACGTTATTGTGGATCATCTTGATACTTGTAGATGTTCACCTGTGTCTAGGCATTGAAGAATGCCTATTTATTGTAGGCATTCTTCCTACATTGAAGAATGCATTGCATTGAAGAATACAAAGACTATTTATTGTAGTCTTTGCAGTCTAGGCTTGTTTGTACCTGTCCTTTCTTGGAAGGCTTTCCAGGTATTCAAAAGGACTTGGGTATTGTCCTTGTGATCTAAGCCATATCTGCATTAGGAGACACCTCAAATTCAGCAATGTTGTGGTTCTGGCAGATTCATAGAGGTACCACCTTGATGGTCTTGAATAAGATCTGGAAGAAATCTCTGGATTATCAGACAAAGACTCTTGTTCTCTTCCCTTACTTCCTCCAAACAAGAGTCTCTCTCTCCCTCTCCCTCTCTCTCTCCTGAGATGTATGGAGCTAGGGATGGGGTGACACAAGCAACCCTGTGGCTACCAGCATTGGGACTGCACTGGGTCAGATCTGAAGTTAGCATAGCACTGGGTCTTGCTCCCAGCCTACTGTAACCACTAAGTGCCTACCGCCTATGTTCACTCAAGGCCCTGGGGCTCTACAGTCAGCAGCTGGCAAATCCAGCCAGGCCTGTTTCCTTCCCTTCAGGGAGGCAAGTTCTTCCAGAGGCCAGGTGTGTCTGGAGGTGCTGGTTGGGTGCGAGGGACTGGAGTTAAAAATCACAGAAGTCTACCTGGTGTCCTTTTGGTTCTGCAACTGAGCTGGCACTCAAACCACAAGATGCAGTCCATACTTTTTTCTCCCCTTTCCTCAGGCAGAAGAGCCTCGCCTTGTGGTCGTCATTACCACAGGCCCGCAGGGATTATAACTAGACTACTGCCAATATTCCCTTCAGGCCCAAGGATTCTTCAGTCAGCTTCTGGTGAATGCTGCCTGGTCTGGGAATCACCCTTTTGGGAAGTGGGCTCCTCTCTGGCGCAGGGAAGGTTCAGAAATGTGTCCAAGAGCCAAGGCCTGCAAGTGGGGACTCCAAGAGCCTGCAAGTTGCTCTAACTCTCTATTGCTGAGTTGGTACCTAAGTGCAGACAAAGTCCCCTTACTTTTCCCTCCATGTTTCTCAAGCAGGAGACTCTTCCTGTAGCTCCCACAGCTGAGAATGTACTGAGTGTCACACGAAGCCAGCAAGTTTCAGAGTCTCCCCCAAGGCCCACAGCGTACTACCTGGGTGTCACTGCTGGTTATTCAGGGCCCAAGGGCTTTTTAGTCAGTAGGTGATCTGTCCTACCAGGACTGGGTCCTTCCCTTCAAGGTAGTGGATTTCCTCCTGGCCGAGAGTGTGTCTAGAAATGTCATCTGGGAGGGTAGGGCCTGGAAGGAGGGCCTCATGGCTCAGAATAGTGCCCTGTGCTATTGTGGCTGAGGCGGTATCCAAGATGCAAGACAAGTCCTCCTTACTCTTCACTCTCCTCTCCTTAAGCAGAAGGAAGGAGTCGCTTTCATTGCTATGAGCTACACTGCCTGGGGTTGGGAGACAGATGGCTCAAGCACTCCCTTAGCCAGCCCAGATGATGTCTCAGTAGGTCATGTGCCCCCCAAATCCACTGTCTGTGCGTTCATTTTAACACTAGGACTTGCCTAGGAGTTGTAGTCCTTGTGGCCTCAACTGCCTTTCCAGTTTATTTAGAGCCCCAGGACACTTTAGCCTGTGGTGGCAAGACTTACCAGAACTCAAGTTCCGACTTCTAGGATGAACAATTCCACTGTGGCTAGGGCTGATTTATATATACACTAGGTGGGCGAGTATCGGTTGAGTTGAGCCCAGATTTGCTTTCTGCTGTGACAGGGCAGCACTTAATTCAATGCAATGTTTCACAGCTGCTATACTCTCCCTTTCTTAATGCACAGATTCTTTCTTTGTGCCATGCAGTCACTGCTGTGGGATGGGGGAGGGGTAGCATTGGTAATTCAAGACTGTCTTTCCTACACTCTTTCAGTGTTTTTTTCAGCCATGTGAAATTAAAATCAGCTACTGTGAGTGCTCACTTGATTTTAGGATTTTATGAAGGTGCTTTTTCTGTGTGCAAAGGGATGTTTCACATGATGGCAGGCAAGAGAGGCTGCATAAGGAAACTCTCCTTTATAAAATACATCCGATCTTGCGAGACTTATTCACTAACATGAGAAGAGCATAGGAAAGACCTGTCCCCATGATTCAATTATTTCCCACCGGATCCCCCCCATGACACAAGACACATGGGAATTATAGGAGCTACAATTCAAAACGAGATTTGGAAGGGGACACAGCTAAACCATATCAGGATGTGAGCCACTGTGCTAGGCCTGAGCTGGGTTCTGATCTGGGGATTTTGGGTCCTCTTCCAAGCTCACTCAGTTCCATGCAATGTAGGACTGAAGTCCCTATTTCTCGCTGACTGTTGAGGCTGTTCTCAGCTCCTAGAACTCACTCAGGTCTTTGCCATGTTCTTCTTCCCTCTTCAGAGCCAGCAATGCAGAATCCCTCCGAAACTTTGAATCCCTTTTACTAGGAAGAGCCCTGTCCATTTTGAGATCTCACTGATTATGCCAGGTTAGGCTTACTGTGACAAAAAATGTGACCTAATTATGGGAGTGACATCCCACAGTATTTATAGGTTCTTTCCACGCTCAAGAAGAAAGGATCCTATGACAGTGAGGGTCTCCGGGTCATACTAGAATTCTGTTTACCACAACACTCAGTGGATAAGGCAGAAAAATCTAAATTCTACTTGAAAGACATAAAGTGTTATATGGAGGCATCATGGGGAGACAACCTTACTCTATGATGGTAAATGCTTAGCATACAGGAGATGCTCAATCAGTGTTTGAACACAAAAATGTATTGGACGTATGAATCAGAATGAGGATTATTTGTCAAATAAGAAAACCTGTTTGTTCCACAAATTGGATAGTTTGATTGTCAACTTTCTGTGCAGGGGAAAATGAACTCCAGAAGGAGGGGCTGGGTAGATAAAGTTAGGGCTGGGGTAGATAAAGAGCCTTTACACATTTAAGCATTTTGAGCTACTCTCAGGGGAGAAACCAGAAGAGTTTTGGTGAAAAACCTATTCAGAAACCACAGCAGGTAGCTTGATGTCAAAGGCAAGAACACAGGATCAGACACAAGTTGTCTTTAGTGGCCCAGTGTTTTTCTTATTTGCTGAGGCGCCTGAAAGTGTGTACTTACTCACATGGGTTACTAAGTTCCCATTCAGTATATCACTTCCCTTGAAAGAGTCAAAGCACTTTCCTGAGAAATGCTCTGATAACCTGGCAACGAATGAGACAGACCTGCCCAGACTGGAGTTCAATACTTGTTTGTGTTGACAGTATCTTCCGGTGTCTAACAGGAGATTGAATTGTAGTCATTAAAAGTACTTCTCTGGGGTCACCTAATAAAAACACCACCACTAGGGGGGTCTTCTGATTATGTGACTCCTTCATTTGAAGTAATTTCAGAGCTTTATGGACAGATCTGTTTATAGCTGTTTCCCATTCTTGTTTCACAAATGGAAATAAATTGCCTCTGAAGAAAACGGACTTCTCCAAGGTCTTAGTAAATCAGTTGAAGCACAGGAAAGCTAATGCAATACCCTAGCTTTAAAATTTCTAAAATGGAGATGCCTGGGTGTGGTGGCTCATACCTCTATTCCCAGCACTTTGGGAGGCTAAGATAGGAGGACTGCTTGAGGCCAGGAGTTTTAGAACAGCTTGGTCAACATGGCAAGACTCAATTTCTACAAAAAAAATTTAAAAATTGGCTGAGCATGGTGGCATGCACCTGTAGTCCTAGTTACTCAGGAGGCTGAGGGCTTAAGGACTCTTAAGCCCAGGAGTTTGAGGCTACAGAGGGCTACAGTTGTGGCACTGAACTCCAGCCTGGGCTATAGAGTGAGGCCCTGTCAATTTAGATAGATACTTTAAATTGATAGCTGAGTTTCTAATTTTCTAATTTAGATATTCACTTTTAACATTTATTTAGAAATACTTCTATTGTTCTCATAGTTCTCTAGTCTTGAAATGCTTGTATCTTTTCCAAGGCCAAAAATCTGGATATTTTATAAAGCAACTTAAATATTGAAGATTCAGATAAAGTCTGTTTGACCAAGCATGTATGTTTATAAATTTTAGGCTTAAATATTTTTATTTAATTGCTAAATACAAAATTGAATTACCTGACTGAAGTGACAGTCTGATTATTTCAATGTTATGCAAGAAGAATTTTAAATTTCCTGTGAAGTTCTCAGAAAGAATGATGAAAACATTGTTACTTCTTATATAAAGTCCAGTTTTAAGTACTCCAGAGTAGATTTAGAAAGCCTTTGTCGCTGTTTATCACGCTTTAGCTGTTCAAGGAGGAGTCAGAGAGGCACATAAGTAGGGAAGGATGACTTATATAACTGATGCAAATACAAGTACAGGCCCAGCAAAATTTCAGTTCACTATGGTTGAAGCTCTAATGAAGAGCAAACAAAACTACATCTTGTTATGTAGAAGTAAAGGAGGAGTGGCGGGGTATGGTGGCTCATGCCTGTAATCCTAGCACTTTGGGAGGCTGAGGCGGGTGGATCACCTGAGGTCAGGAGTTTGACACCAGCCTGACTAACATGGTGAAACCCTGTTTCTACTAAAAATACAAAAAATTAGCCAGGTGTGGTGGTGGGCGCCTGGAATCCCAGCTACTCGGGAGGCTGAGGCAAGAGAATCACTTGAACCCAGGAGGCAGACGTTGCAGTGGGCCGAGATAGTGCCACTGCACTCTAGCTTGGTCAACAAGAGCAAAACTCTGTCAAAAAAAAAAAAAAAAAAAAAAAAAGGATGAGTGCACAGAAGAACTTGGAGGTTTATGGCCTATTTTCTGGTAACATAGAATCTTAGAATGGTTCAATCATTGTAGTGGCGATGGCTAATTCCCATCAAAATATCACTCTTGCAGATACTTGGAGAGGTTTGTGTGTGGTGAATTCCATCACGTGTTAATATGACAGTAACAATGTCCTAAAAAAGTGACTACAATTGATGAAGATGGATGTTTGTGAAATTAGCATCTAAACTACGAGTTTGAATTTTTTTTTTAATAACAAATTGGTATTAAGCTAGAACATCTGAAGTATTTTCTTACACTTAGGAAAACATAGAGCGTTTTCTGATGTTGAGTTTTAAATTAGGAAACAACAGCAAAGTATCTAGAGACACAGAATACACCAAAGGAAACCCACAAACCACAGGCTAAGACATTGTTACTGTGTGGACTGACCATGACAAAATACTCACTCCCTTTCCTCTCACAAGGGCTGCTTTTAGCTGAATACTAGATATTATTGACATAAAAAACTCAGAGCACTAAAAATGTATCTACTCTGTTTTTCTAGTATTTGTTTTTCTTCCTTGTCTCCTGCAATTTTATGTGAGAAATGAGAACTCGGCGTGACCCCAGTTACTAAAATCCGGAAGCTAGAATCTGGATAAAGAATATCTATTGAAGTATGGCACCAAAACTTGATAGCTTTTGCTCCTTTTTGGTACTGTTGTGAAGACCAAGAGTTAATGAAAGAACAAAAATGTAATCAAGCAAGTCTCTTCTTGTTCAGAAAGTTAAATGCATATGTGAAAGAATCAATGATCAATATCGACACTTTGGTAGATGCATTGGAAGTGATTTGGCGTCACGCCAAGCTTTTAAGGCTATTGGTGGAGGAAGGAGGAGTTTAACAACAGGAAAACAGCCAAAGAATATGCACTTGTCTTTCATCATTTTTTTTTTTTTTTTTTGAGACATAGTCTTGCTGTGTTGCCCAAGCTGGAGTGCAGTGGTGTGATCTCGGTTCAATGCAAACTCTACCTCCCAGGTTCACGCCATTCTCCTGCCTCAGCCTCCCAAGTAGCTAGGGCTACATAGGTGCCCGCCACCACACCCGGCTATTTTTTTGTATTTTTAGTAGAGACGGGGTTTCACCGTGTTAGCCAGGATGGTCTCCATCTCTTGACCTCGTGATCTGCCCGCCTTCATCTCCCATAGTGCTGGGATTAAAGGCGTGAGCCACTGCGCCTGGCCCTCTTTTAACATCTTAATCACCTATCTTATGTAATAATTGGTGAATAATATGGGAAAATTGCTAAAATTGCTCTGTCTCAACATCTATAGTTTCCAGGGATGGAAATTATATCCAGATATCCAGACTCAGCAGGCATCTAAAATTCAGGCTCCAACTCCTCAATGTTCTAGAGAATATCTATAATGCAATTTCTGCCTCTAGAAATCTTTGTGAAATTCTCATAAGTGGGAGATGTTTAGCATAATAGATAGATGAATGACTTGCACCAGATGTATCCTTTGTGTGGAATGCTGTTTTCCATGACTCACATGCAGCTATTTCCACCTTGCTATATAGAGCTCAGTTTATACATCATTCCCTCAGAGAGGACTCTTCTGACCACCCTACCCAATCACTCCATAACATGTTTTATTTTTATCAGAGCACTTGCCACTTCCTCCTATTTTATTTTATTTTGTGTTGTTTGTGGTCTGTCTCCCTGACTCTCGAATTTAAGGTCCATGGAAGGAGAAACTTTGTGTGTCTTGTTCATTTCTATTTCCCTGTGTCTAGAAGATGTCTAGCTAATAGTAGGTTCATAATAGATGCCTGTGGAATGACAAATGAGTAAATGAATGAGCAATAAAGCATAGATATATTCTACCACTATTTAATTCTTTGTTTCCCAGGGAAAGTTATTTGGTCTTAATATTCTGCCTCTCATATTCTTTCTGTTCACAAACGATATTAAAATGCATAGTGTTGCCAGTGTATAAGGGTTTACATGAGGGTTTTTCTACAAGTGTGGAGAGGGTTTCTCTAAGAGCAAAATAAGATTATCAGAAAATTTACTTTTAAGATAAACAAATGATAGATAAAAACTGAGAAAGGAAGTTACCTAAGTAAGATAAAGTGACTCCTAGGTCAAGATTTGATTGAAATGAATAAAGTGTATTATCATATATAAGGGGCAAAAAAGACAACTAAAAGCATTGGTTAACCATGAACGTAGAAAAAAAGAGTTTTGGATGCAACTTTGCCACTGCCTGTCTACACATCCAAGGATCGTGCATCCTGGAAGGGTCCGCCAACACACTACTCTGCTGTGGAATGGTTGCATCTGGTCATCTCAACCTCGTGCAATTATTTGCTTCTTGAAGTCTCTTTGTTCTGATTTCCAGGCCACCAAGCAAATTTTGCAATGTGATTAGGCACACATTTCTCCCGCCATGAGAAATGTACCTGTGAACTTGAAGTCCTTCGGTCCCAGTGATGACCATTGCCCATCACACATAATAAATTGGCATCAGGTTTATGTGTCTATCCCATAAGCTTGGTAAATGTGAGTTGTTCCTAAAAGAGCTGTGCTGACAATTCATACATATGAGCTGGCTAGGTTCCCAGCAATGTGCTGGATTCTGATAAATTCACCAGGATGAGGGATTGAAGACCTTGTAAGGGAGGCACAAGATCTGAGCCAAAAATTTTAGTTGAATTTTTGTATTAGTGTCCATCTGCTATCCATGAAACAGGTTGGTGACTTAACTGAGGGCAATGTTTTGAATCTTTCTAACCTTAGGGGATGGAGGTAAGTGAAATCCCAATCACCATCTCTGTTTCTCAGCACTAGAGGTAAAGAATTTGGGACTAGTTATTTGGAAATTCAGATCTCAGCCTCATTTGTTTCTTTAGATCCTCTCCCTAGAGCAAGTCTTAACATGGTATAAAGGGAAAAGGTGGATTTTCTTCTCTTCCTTGGGAAACCCTCTCTATGCCTAATGCCTACCCCAATGCCTAAAGCCAAGTTCCTCAGCAGGGCTCTGCACCAGGGCTGGAGGCCCAGGAGCCCAGATGAAGCATGAAGAACCCATGGATCCAGCCTGTGATTGCCTGTGTTTGGCTGCATATAAATAACCCTGGCCTTGGTAAAAGGGTCAGCTCAGGGACTTGTGTCTTTGGCATTGCTGATCTGCTTTCTGACTGCTTTTCATCCCTCCTGTTTTCAATGACCTTTCCTCTCAGCATTTCTATTTACATTAAATACTTCTCCTTAACTTCTTTTAAATAAAATATTCTTTCTTTAATTGTATTGTAATAACCCAAAAGCAAGTGATAAGGAGGGGTGTCATATCTTTGTGTCTAAAGTCATACTATGGTTTGGTGTAAGTTTAAGCAAGATACCCAGCAAGCTCTGGGTGTCTTTCACCGAGACAGTAGAATGAAGCAGTTAAGAACTTTGGGCTTGAGCCGGGTACAGTGGCTCACACCTGTAATCCCAGCACTTTGGGAGGCCAAGTCGGGCAGATCACCTGAGGTTGGGAGTTTGAGACCATCCTGACCACCATGGAGAAACTCCGTCTCTACTAAAAATACAAAAATTAGCCGGGCATGGTGGTGCATGCCTGTAATCCCAGCTACTTGGGAGGCTGAAGCAGGAGAATCACTTGAACTCGGGAGGCAGAGACTGTGGTGAACTGAGATCGTGCCATTGCGCTCTAGCCTGGAAAACAAGAGCAAAACTCTGTCTCAAAAAAAAAAAAGAACTTTGAGTTTGAAGTTTGAATTAACCCTTGTTTTGCCACTCACTTGCTGCTTGATTTTGATTTTGGTCACGTTTTCAAATCTTGGGTTTCTCATCTACTAAACAGCAGTAGTAACTCTTCAGAGTGCTTCTGAAGATTAAACAAAATCATGGATTTGGGGCTTAGCAAGCTCCTAGTACACACTATTATTTGTTTTATCATCTCTGCCCTCACTGCGGGATTCTTTTCAGTTCTGCTCAGAAGGAAGAACCCTCCTAACCCCTTCCCAGTGAGGACAGCTCCTGGGCCCAGAGGGACTTGCCAAAGCCATGTTAAGAGAGGATAAGCCACCCCTCTCTGTCCCGTGCCTGTTCTTTGCTATTCTCCTGGCCCTGCCCCATCTCCCATGTACTTTCCACCCCTAATTGTCTGAAGCCCTTTTTTTCACTGTGCCTTCTTTCTTTGTTTGTATGTGCTGTATCCCAAGATCACTGCAATAACAGTTCTGCTGGCACCCTGCCTTACCTAGCAGAGAAGCTGTGGAGATATAAGCCACAGTTTCTATAGCCTTGAGGCCTGAGGCTGGAGTTTGGGGACAGAGACCATGAGCTACTGTGCAGGGGAATGTTCTGATGAAGGGAAAAGTCTGGCAATGAGAGAACTGGGAGAGTAGGAGTGGAACCCAGAAATGTTTAGCCCCAGGTGCAGGGGTTGGGAGTGAGAACCTAGACTGCTTGGTGATGGAGACGATGTTGTCATTTTCCCTGTGTCTACAGCACCTAGCCCAGTGCTCGGCATAAAATAGGCCCTTAAATATAGGTGGGTGATAATTACTGAGGAGTAAAATTTAGGAACTTTGTTGTTTAAATTGTGTGTGATTGGGGAATTGTTGATTTGCCTGAATACTGATTATAGTCTCTCTAAAAGGAGCATAAAAATGACATATTTACGTTGCCTATGTAAAAAGTATTGAATGGCATTTATGTGACTTGCTTAGATCAACACATAGCAAACTAATACTTATTATGCTTGTCATTATATTTGTATCATATTACCTTTGCTGTAAGTTTTATTTGATTGCAATCGTAAACTCTATGTATGCCTAAGATATGTTTACAGAATCTGAGGCTTAATCCACCAGTAACAACAGACATCTTTCTCTGTGCTTTAGAGTCCTACCTCGCGAGCTCAGACGTCCTAGAATGTTACCACGTGTCCCACGTTTGTTCTCTCACATATTTAAAGAAGACAAAAAGGACAGAAAGAACATTGCTCAGGACAGTCATGGGAGGGGGGTGACCAGAACGAAAACAGTCAGAGCAGAACATTGTGCAGGCCCATTCCTGGGGCGTGAAGAATCCGAGACATTTGGAGAAGACCCAGGGAACACAAGGAAGGGAGGGGGGTATCACAAGAGGCAGGCAGTGAGGAAGCAGCCAGAGAATCTGGCTGGGATTCCAATCCATTCTTAGCTACCTGATACAAAGGCTATTATATTAAAATTCTTCTAAAGAAAGATGGATTTCCACAGCACCCTATTTGTGTCCTAAATTTAGAGTAACAAAGCTGGAGCAATTGACTGGTGCAAAAACTCTTTCTTCCCTCAGAGTCAAAGAAAGAGTAAAAATTGGACTTAGGAAATTAACTTTCTACTTGAGTAGTCACATACTTGTTTATAAACATAGTTTGAGTTTCACTGAATATTTTTTCTTTTAGTTAATAATATAGCTTCCCACATCCAGTCACTTACTAAGCTCTGGACACCTCTAGTTTTTTCAATAGCTCTCAATCTTCTATCTTAGTACAGGATCATCTGAAGGACATTTCAGGGGAAGGTTTCATGTGTAAGTGATTTATGAAGGAACTACTTCCAGGAGAACCTGGGAAAGGAGTGAGGGAAGCAAGATAGGGAAGGGTGCAGTTTCAGGCAGCATGTTCCAGAGAGCAGCTTCAGCCTCAGCCCATGGAAAATACTGGAATGTAACTTGGGTCTTGGGATTTGTCCCAAGCATGATCAAAGCAACTGGGCTTTAAGATTTTATATTTTATAATCCCTCTCTAAAGGCTGTGGGATTTGAGGGGTTAGTGGTGGTGGGGGTGATGTATGGAAAGTGAACTTTTAGGCACTTTGGGCTTTTTTATGCCTGTGGGCAAGGCACTCCAATGCCAAGAAGTGTTCGCCAAAGGAAAGTTTCAGATGTGAGGTGGATGTGGGCATGCAAGCAAAAGTGCGGCTGGAGGATGGTGCACAGAAGATGTTACCAAGGATACCAGGGGATCTCAGTGGAGCTTAGAGAATTTCCACAGCCTCTCTTAATTCTCTCTGTCCCTACTGTGTGTCTTCAGCACAAGTCTCTGTGATTCTTTCTCTTCTGGGTAGCACGATATGTTCCTAACTAATATCCTCTGATCCGTAAATTCTTGTTGTCTTTTCATCTTTTCTTCTTTCTTTCTTTCTTTCTTTCTTTCTTTCTTTCTTTCTTTCTTTCTTTCTTTCTTTCTTTCTCTTTCTTTCTTTCCTTCCTTTCTTCCTTCCTTTTTTCTTTCCTTCTTTCCTTCCTTCCTTCCTTCCTTCCTTCCTTCCTTCCTTCCTTC
>NC_045438.1:38477231-38504605 GCF_002776525.5 Piliocolobus tephrosceles
TTCCTTCTTTCTTTCTTTCTTTTTCAGAGTCTCATTCTGTCACCAGGCTGGAGTACAATGGCATGGTCTCATCACACTGCAACCTCCACCTCCTTGGTTCCAGCGATTCTCCTGCCTCAGCCTCCCGAGTAGCTGGGACTACAGGTGTGCACCACCATGCCCAGCTAATTTTTGTATTTTTAGTAGAGACGAGGTTTCACCATGTTGGTCAGGATGATCTCAATCTCATGACCTCGTGATCCACCCAGCTCGGCCTCCCAAAGTGCTGGGATTACAGGTGTGAGCCGCAGCACCTGGCCATCTGTGATCTTTCTAAATCACAAATCTGGCAGTGCTAGTCCAGTGCTCACAACCCTTCAGTTCTTACCTAAAGTCCAAGCTCCTTAGCGTGACTTGCCTGATACTCTTGATCTGACCCCAAACTCTTAGGGCTGTACTCAAACAGCACAGTGGGTGTTATGCACTGAATATTTATGATCCCACCCCCAAATCCTAATACCAACCCTATGGTGATGTATTAGGAGACAGAGCCTTTGAGAGCGATTAAGTCATGAGGGTGAAATCCCCATGAATGAGATTAGTGCCCTCATAAAAACACTCCAGAGAGCTCTCTCACCCTTTCAGCCATGTGGGGATGTGGAATAAAAATCCTGGACCTTCTATGAAACAGGAAGTGGGCCCTCAACAGACACTGAATTTGTTGACACCTTGATCTTGAACTTCCCAGCCTCTAGAACTTTGAGAAGCAAATATTTGCCATTTAAACTGCCCAGTCTATGATATTTTTGTTATAGTGGCCCAAATGAATTAAGATGCTGGTATGGCTTGCTGCTCTCTGACCTCTGGAATTCTGTAATGTTATGCTTAATGTCTAGAAAATCTTTGCCCACCTCCTCACCTGGCTCACTGCTCCTTACCTTTGAAGATCTAGCTCAATCTTTATGGCCTCTGGTTTTCCACTGTACCCTGGGCCCATGCCATTGTAATATTTGCCACACTCGTTTTCCCACCAGACTGTGAACCTCTTTAAGAGAGTCTTGTGCCCTGTTCACATCTACATTGCATCATTCTTGAATTCTATTAGAGGATAAAGTGAACTGAAGGAGGAGCAGGAAATCTGTCTTTGCAGGGATCCGCAGAATGAATGTGATTTAAGTTTCATGGGCCTCATTCTTCGGGAGTTAGGCCAAGAGAGTCAAAGCAAAAGGCTGGTCCCCTATTATGCACCAGATAAGTGGCTGGATGTACATTGTCACATTTAGGAGACTAAATGTACATCCAGCCCATTATCCGGTGCATAGCAGGGGACCAATCTTACCTTTGGAGATTCAGCTCAATCTTTGTGGCCTGTGGCTTCCCACTATACCCTGGGCTCATGTCATTGTAGTATTTGCCACACTCATTTTCTAAGAGGTAGCATCATCAAGAAACCATAAAATAGAATAAGTCTCTTGAGATCAGAGACTTTTCTGTTTTCAGAGCTTTTCTGGTTTCCTAATAGTGCTACCTCTGAGAAAGAAAAAATTAACTCATATACTCAATTTGGTCTGCATCTATAATGAAAGTGGAAGAGATATTTAAGCCAATTAAATGTATATTTTTGAGGGCCTTGGATTTCAGGCAAAGACTTGGCAGTGTAGTAGATGTCAAGTATGACATGAATTAAACAAGGAACCTGACTGTTATGGGTTGAATAATGTGCCCTCAAAATTTATATGTTGAAGTCCTCACTTCCAGTATCTTGGAATATGACTTTATTTGGAAATCAGGTCACTGCAGTTATCATTCAAGATGAGGTCATCCTGGAGTTGGGTGAGCCCCTAATCCCACTGGCATTCTTACAAAAAGAATGCCATACAAAGAATCAGATATGCATATCAGGAAAATGTCACGTGAAGATGAAGGCAGAGATTGGGATGATGCCTCTAGAAGCCAAGAATGTTAAAGATTGTCAGCAAACCACCAGAAGCGAGGAGAGAGACGTGGGACAGGTTCTCCCTCCCAGTTCTCAGAAAAAAAAAACTCTACTGACACTTTCATCTGGACTTGTTGCTTCCAGAACTGTGAGACTATACATTTCTGTTGTTTAAACCACCCAATTTATGGCAATTTGGTATAGCAGTTCTAGCAAATTTGCACACTAATCAGTCAACTAAGAGATAAGATACAAAAAAAAACAGTATGTTGCAGTGTGATGAGGCTAATAGTAGCATCTGTGCAACCTACAGATGCAGCACAGAGACAAGAAGGATTGGCTGTGAGTTTTGGGAATGAGATCTACACAAGTAGGGGGTACTGGTGAAAGGAAAGTTGCACAGAAGAGTTGCGTGAGTCAGGTTTTGAAAGCTAAAGATGATGAAGACTGATCTCTCTCTATGGCGGTTATGGCAGTCACAGATAAAGCCAACTGCTGTCCATTATTACTCCTATTTTCTCTTAAAAATCTTTGGTGGGAGCTGTGCAGAGAGGCCTTAACAGATATGGGAGCAAGCAAGTGGATTTGGGGCCTAACAGTGGCATGTGGTAAGCAGCCTGTGATCTTGCACCAATGGGTGTCATTCCACTCCCATCCCCCACCTCTGATGCAGCACACCCTTTGTTCTCCCCTTTCTTTTTTCTTTTGAGTAAATCTGTTTACTACCCAGAAAAACGAGGAAGGAATAGGCCAGTTGCCCAGGGCAGATGGTGCAATGTTAACAGATGACACACAGAAAGCAGAACTCCTCAGCTCCTATTTTCCTTTTACATTCTTCAGCAAGGCTCTTCAAATGAAATAGAACAAAAGAAACATCATCAAGAAGAAACTGAAACACAAGTCCACGAGAGATAGTGAGGGAACCCACTATCTGGTTGATTTAAATGGTTTCATGTCTTCAGATCCAAATGAGTTATAACCAAATAACGAAAGAACTTACAGAAAACACCAGTGAACCACGAAGCAGACATTCTTTTCAGTGATTTTTCAAAAAGAATTTCTAGATAATTTAAAATGTGCTTCAAACCTAGAGAAAGGCAAATGTTGCTCTCATATTCAAAGAAATATAAAAGATAAACTCACAGAAAATACCAGTTCATCCTGATTCCCTGAAAACTCTTTTTTGTTATTTTATTTTACTTATGTACATACAAACATACAAAGAGGAAAGGAGGGACCAAGGGGGAGAGAGAAAATGAAGGAAATGGGAGAGACACAGAAAGAGGGAGAGAAAACAGAGCAGAAAAGATAAAAAAGGGAGAATAAGTTTATTAGCTTTGTGAAAATTACATTGAGTTTACAGCACTCAATTTACCTATGGTTGTAACTTCAATAATCCTGCAAAATTTTATAACAGTCAATTAAATAAGCATGATATGTGCCTTGAGAAAATTAAGGAGATGATTAATAAGAACTAGAGGTTAATAAGAAAAAATCGTGCTAAACTTGGAGCTTTTTTCCTTCCCAATTTCCTTTGCCTTGTATTTTCTTGTTTCCCCAGTGTAAGAGATTCCCCCTCCATTTTTATTTCACCCAGAGATGCAGCACTACCTACACCAAACAGAATGTGAACGTCTGCAAGTTCTACACAGTATTTCCTGGAAGCTAACTGGATCAGAAGAAAAGGCAGTGCTGATCACAGAGTTTACCTGTCAGTCCCCAAACTGTATTTTCTATTTTCCAAGTTCCTCATCCTGAGGCTTTCTTCCCTTTCTTTTTCTGTCAGTATCCACAAATCCTGGGCTTCTTCCTTATCCACTTCCCTCTTGTTCCTGTTCTGATAATCTTCCCAGTACACTTGTCCATCCAAGAGCTGGTTGCTGGCTTGCTTTGGTCAGATGACTCCTCCTAGGGTCTGGGTCCTTGATTGATAGCTGGGACCAGGAACCTCTGAGCAATCCATCCCTCCGATGCAGACTGTTCTTATTCACTACGCTTAATACAAATTCCAGTTCCCTTCTCACACATTGGGCTCATTTCTGCTTCTTGAACTATGTCATTATTTTCCCTTTATTCCATATTATTTGGACACCAACTCTTCAAAACACATCATTACCCCAGGATTAAGAGCCTGGGCTTTGGAGTAAGACTGTGCTTTTTATCTCTAAAAGTTATAAATCAGATCATATTTCTCTCTTGTTTCAAATCTTCCACAAAGTTTTCGCCATGTTTAGAATAAAATCCCAACTCTTTACCATGACCTGTAAGGATCTAGATAATCTGGCCACTGCCTACCTCTGTCATCATTGCACACCACTCTTTACCTTTTTTTTTTTTTTTTTTAATATGCCTTCTTTCTGTTTTTTAAACCTGTCAGGTCTGTTCTTGCCTCCCAGCCTTTATACTCTTTTCCCTCAGATCATCACATTCCTGGATTGTTCTATTCATGGAATTTTCAGCTAAAGTTTCTTCTTGGGAGAACCTTCCTGACTACTCTGTCTAAATCAGTCCTCTTCTCCCACTACCAGTTAGTTCCTGGCACTTTATGGTGCTGTTTTGTCTTTGTGACACTTAATATCCTCTAGAATTACCTTGTGCATTTATTTGATGACTTTGTTTATTTCCCTTGCCTTGACCTCCCAGAATGTAAGTACCATGAACGCGGGGTCTCTATCCTCAGCCCTTAGACAGTTTCTGGTATGTAGTAGGTACTCAATAAATACAACAAATCAGTGAATGCTTGCTCCATACTTCCTGTGCTACATGGCTATGAGCTAATTGTTTCCATGGGTTTTAGTTCCTTATCTTTACAATGTGGTTGGCAACTCCTGTTTCACTGGGATTTTGTGAGTGTTGAATGAGATTACACAGGTAAGATGACTAGAGCGGAGTGGGGAATAGAACAGGCACACAATAACATGAAGGGTTATTATGATATGCCAGTCTCCATGGAATGCCATAGGAATACAGAGATGATTCTAACAAAGTCCTTTTCCCAGAAGTTCCCGGTCATTATGTTTGAGCAGACATTGGAGTTGCTGCAGGCCTTGGACACCACACCCCACTTTCCCTGTTGAACCTCTCCTGGGAGCCAGACTCTCCCAGGGCCTGTCACATCTGGTTGTTGGGTCATGTTCCTAGGCCTGATTATCCACGTAGCCTTGTCTTATTGTGAATAAACAACCAAGATACACTGATAATCCCCGAGATTACAAAACTAACCCAATCTTCTTTTATGGATGAAGCTATTAGACAAGTATTTCTAGGTATAACACAGGGTCTTAATGTCTCTGTATTTTAGCAGAGAATATGACAGACATTTAGATATTATAGATGAATATGAGAATATGCCTCTTTGACATTAATTACTGTTTAATTAGATAAACCTGAAAAACTCCCAATGTTTTAAAAGTTTAAAAAGCACTCTTAAGATTACAAACAGTAATGAAGATTCATAGGTAGAAGACTGGAACATTGAATTATAATTTGATTTGATTATACAGGGGGTGTCTACTTTATTCACTTCTCTACCAGTCTGTTGTCACAGTATCCTGAAAGATGTGAGCCTCTGAGCCTAGTATCTCTGTCTTCTGATTATCTGAACATAGTAAGAAGGCTACAAACTGACGTATGTAGCATGATACCATTCTGCTGAAAAATACATATTCATACATGAAAGAAAAATAGCAGAAGGACACCAACATGTTAACAGTAAAAATAATATTTCAGTCTTTTTTTCCCTATGCTTTTCAAACTGTACTGCTGCTTTGACTCCTTATGACTTTTGTGGGTGGAAAAAAACTAATACAAATGAATTGCACACTTTTACAGGATGGGAGAAGGACGACCTGTGAACTTTTCTTGTTAGAAAAGTCTCAGGGACTCAGGTGATTGTCAGTCTCAGAGCAGCCATATCTGAGACGAGGACCAAGGACCAAAGACCAAGTAGCAGTTTCTGAGACAAGGACAACCTCCAGAACAGGTGGGGAGTAGTTCCCAATGGTGCATCATGACAGGTCTCGGTCCCATCTTTTAAGAATTGTTATTATTTTGAAGTTAAGGTGAAGTAAGCTTTGGCTTAATTTTAAGAATAAATTTCTTATAAGTATAGTTATGGAGAGAATGACCATTTTGTTAGATAGCACAGTCCATCTTCAGCAGGTGGCCTTTCTCGAACAGAGATGCTAAAAAGAGGATTTCCATACTGGATAGGGAGTTGGCCAAGATGATATTTTATATTTTCTTCTAGGTTAGTAGACATCATTATCAAATCTGCCACTCTTTCTTCTTTATTACTTATACTATATGAGATGGATATTATTTTCATTAGTGAAGAAATTGATGCTTAGACAGGTGAAATAATTTGCTGAATACTCAAGATCTTGCAAGTTTCTTAGCTGGGATTTGAGCTTAGATCTACTTGGCCTCCAAGACCAAAATATTCTATGGTGTTCTGCTACTTTCCAATCTGTGATTCTGTACTCACTTCTTCACTTTCTTTTTCTCTTCTCTTTGTAGATTTCCACATTGCTTTCTTTCTGTTTCCATGACTTAGACAACAATAGCATCTGGTAATATATTTGGCTTTGATTTGGTTCTTGGTATTGATATTTAAGGCAAAGAAATAAATGGATGACTCTTGGATAGCAGAGTCATTATTTATTATTATTATTAATTATTGTTTTTGATGTAGCTGAAGAGATATTGGGTTATAATCTTAAAACTTCCAATGATGAGTGTCTAGAAAAAACAATCTTAAGTGTTTGAAGATTATTCTTTTTTAATACTGAAACTAACAGTATGAGGCTTTCAGTAGAAAAGTAATAGGAGACAAATTGACAGCAAATTGAAAATAAAAACATCTGTCTTAGTGCTGTTCTCATTCTGGTTCCCCACATTTCTTTTCTTTGAAGGATGTAGCTTCTTCTTTTTGTGTGGAATTGCCAATTCTTCTACATGGATTAATCCCAAAGAGTAATTTCTCTGCACATTCTCCACCACACAGTAGCTCTTCATTAGGATGCCTTGATACTCTGGTGTGGTGCCACCACATGTAAGTTACACTGAGCTCCCTGGGACTTGCAGAAGCAGGGCCCATTCTACATATGCTTCAGCCCCACTGTCAAAATCGTTGTAGTGGTGGCTCCCCGCTCCATTTGAATTCTGTTGCTGCAGCAACGAACTCAAGAAGAGCTTCTGTATGGGAATAGAGCTAAGGAGGATGTTAAGGCTCAGGCGAACTGACCCCTTGACAGCCTAACATGGAGGCTTTTATCTTTGAATTTAACACATTTGTCAACTTGACAGGAAGCTTGGGCTGCAGATTCCTGCCCTTGTGAGACTCTGAGGCCCGGCAGAAAGAGCCCAGGCATGGGAGTCAGACTCACAGGAGGGTGTGGGGGTAAATCCTGGCCATGCAACTTCCTGCGCTAGGATCTTATTTCCCCTGGCTAGAATTCTATCATCTATAAAATGGGATAATAATGACTGTTCATGGGATTTTAGAGAAAATTAAATGGTTAATTATGCAGAAACAAGGATGTGGAGATAAACGGGAATACAAGAAAAACAATAGGTTAAAAAAAAAAAATCATAGCCCTGCTTCACAAATCTTTATGCCTGATTTTTACCCTACTCAAATGTTTGTGAACTGTTGTGGAGATATAGTCTTTGCCTGAGTATTTTGTCAGGCTCAAAAGAGCAGTCTTTCAATCTGAGCAGTTTGATAATAATGCCCCCAAAACACCGTGGGATTACACATGAAAATGAATGCCAAGGAAAATAAATAAAATTGATTAACAAAGAGTAATTGCTATTTAATCACAATTTGGGAAACACATTTTTGCCCTTTATTACAGTCATTCTGTGCTTTAAACTATTGGGTTTTGTCAAAAGAACATACACTTGCAGTGCTTGAAAGTGAAAAATAATACATTTTTCAAGCGTTCACCATATCAGTGTCAGAATGGCAATGAAAGTAGTTATTAAAAACCTTAGCTGCACTTTCAAGTAAGAAATAAAGTAAAACATAAATTGCTTTCATGAAATGAAGCTAGTTACCATGATCAATGGTCAATAATAGTATGTGTTATTTATTCTTCCATGGAGCAAGGGGCAAAGAGGTTTGAAAATGAGTGGTTAAATATCAGTCTATTTTATTTAATAAGTGATAGCTATTTCCTACATTAAACAAAACTCCATCTACTTATCCAGAGCTCACATTTCAGTCTCAAATTCAGCTTTGGCTGAATAACCAGAAGCCATCATTGTGGGCCTAAGCTGGGAGATTTTTAGTAAGGATTCTGTGACATGGTCAAACAGAAGACCAAATGGATTTGGTGAAGGCTGGATTACTTACACAAAGTCCAAAGATAAATTTAGTTGAAAATTGGTCACAGGTAGCCTTGCAGTCTCAAAGGGCATTTCTGACTAGACAAACAGCGTCTACCAACATCCCCTCCACTGAAATAAACAGCCGAGTGTTCCCTTGCCACAGGCTGGGTAAATACTAACTAAACCGTCTGCCTGTATGCCAGTCGGAGCAACACTCCCTATTTTTTAGCAAAATATTTTTCCACTCTGGCCATCCAAGAAACTCTCCAAATCCAATACATTTCAGTGGAGTTTTTAGGCTTCTCGATTTTTCTCACTATTTATAGCTTTCAGATGTTGGCAGGTACGGGACTACATTTTCTTCAGAATAAAGTTATAAACGGCAGCAGTGCTGTTTCATCATATGCCACACAGTATTAAGTCAGTATTAAAACAATCTTTCTTCTTTATGAATGTCAACATTGACAAAGGCTAGAAAACAAAATAAATGCCTCACCAATATTATATCAGTGGCCATATTTATATTGTGCAGAGTTTTGTGGAGTGAGAAAGTGGAAATGGGATCCAGAGGGAAAGCCCAGTCTGTTCAGGGGTAACGTCTGTTCAGGGAATAGCATTTGTGAGGCTGAAGTACAAAAGTCCAGGAGGCCAGATCTGCCCCTTCTGTGAAACTAAGGCTGAGCAGGGCATAAAAGGAATGTAACAGTGCCTCCAGGCATATAGTATTTAATAAATTACCAACTGCTTGCAAACACAACACCTTACTGGTCCTTAGAACAACCTTGGGCAATAGAAGAGGTAATTATTCACCCCACTTTATGGATGAGGAAACTCAGTTTCAGAGAGATGACTTAACCGGGGTTACCTTGCTAGAATGTTGTAGAGCCAGAAGTGGAGGACCAGTCTTCCGATGGCTAACTTTGCTTTTCTTCCCCAACTGACACTGCTTCTCCAAGAATTCAGCCCATGGAGCTTTCCCAGGCTCACCGGAGTGACAGTCTATTCACATGTAAAGGCCAGTGAATAAAGAGAAAGAGACAGTAAAGGGATGGGTTAGAGAATAAAGCGCAATATTCCAGTTGCTAGAAAAGGATTATATTGGGCAGATTAGGAGGTGATAGGCACATCTGAAATGTGGAAAAGTTGAGTTTAAATCACCAGTTTTGTCACCAACCAGCTAGGTGACCTTTGGTGTCCTCATCTTTAGAGCTTTAAGGACGTCCTTAACCTTGGGGATTGTGGTAAAATCACCACAATGAAGCCTTTTGGGGTCACTTGAGAGACAATCTTTAAGATCTTGCCCTAGGCCACCTGTGGCAGGATTCATCAAGGAGGCATGATGTGAACTAAGGAACTATAGCAACAGAGAGGGAAAGGAGAAGGGAAATATGGACAGGGAAATAGTTGAGTCCAGTTATGGTGGCAAGGGTGGGTGTGCTGCTTATGTGGGAGAGTAAGGAGATACTTGATGGATAGGTGATACAATACAAAAACAAAATATGTGCAAAGTTCAACCATTACCAAGTCAGTTTTATCCATAGAGTTAATCAGTCTGGACATTTCAGGTCAAAATTTACTCCTTTAACCAATTATCAACACAGTTGTCCTAAGTCTTCCTTCTTTCCCTCTCCCCTTCCTCCTGCCCTCCTTCCTTCTATCTACCTTCTTTCCTCCTTTCTTCCTTTCTGCCTCTCTCCTTTCCTTCCTTTCTCCCTCCCTTCCCTCCTGCCTTTCTCTTCCTCTCTCCTTTTCTTCCCGCTTTCCTCCCTCCCTTCCTTCTACTTTGCCTGCTTGTAGACACAGATTTCTCTGGAGTATATTTCAGGAGGGGTGGATTTGTTTGTCTAGGGCAGGGCTGTCAAATACAGGTCATGCATGCTGCCACGCCCCTGCCATGACAGACAATGCTAATCAATCACTGTTCTCTGGGCATGATCTCAGGATTAATTTCAAGGTGCATGGGTTGGTTAGAGTTGGCTCAAGTGACGAGAGTTGTTTGCCAACATAAATCTAGGACACAAATGGATCAAATATGGCTTTCCATTTTCAAAAAGGTTAAAGTATACTAGAAAATATACTTCCTTTAACCTTTTAAAACATTCCACCCCCACCCCCTACTGTTTTAATCTCAGCAAGAGCCTCAAGCAAAAATAGACAAATGTTATTTGAAGACATCATTTAGTGAAGCGAGAGTCTAGCAAAGATTTTTTAGAAGCCTGAATATGTTTCATGAATGAATATCACCTTTTGAATATTTTGTCATACAAATTGACTTCTGGACATTTTGATGTTTGCTTCATGTAAATTTGAATTTCCCTAGTGCTAAAATTTGGTTTCTCTGCTTTAATGCAAATACATTATATGTGTACATAGACGTGGAAGTTATGAGCTTAGTTTCTGAAGCCTATGTTGGAACCCCAGCTCTGTCTGTTTCTAGCTGAGTGCCCTTGAACAAGTTAATGTTACCTTTCTAAGCTTCAATTTTCTCATACTGAAAAAAGTAGTAATCATCATTGTTATCTCACAAGCTTATGGTGAAGAGTAAATGAGATAATTCATGTGTAACATTTAGCATAGTATCTTGCACATAATAATACTCCACAAATGTAAGTTTGTGTGTGTTGTATGTAACTACTACTGTCTATCCAGGGTGAATTAAGGACTCTGATGCTTATTGAATTGTTTGGCTAAATGTTACATTTCTTTGCTTTTGTGGGTTTAAGTCGGAGTTTTAATGCTACTTGAATTCTGTTTTGTGGTTCTATCATGATTTTTTTTGTGTGTTTAAACTCCAAGAAAAATGTCCTCTTTTTTGGTAGCTGATATATTCAAACCACCAGTGCTGGAAGAAAAATAATCTGTCATTGAAGTAGATGAGAGTTGACATGACAGACTGTGCACTCTATCTTAAACATTCATAACATGCATAATATGGTCCCCATGGAATGAAATAACTCCTTTAGAGTCTTTGCAGGCCCTTGTATCATGGGTCTCCTAGAGCGAAGCCATTACAATTCTAAAGCACCTATGCCTGCTTGGGGAATAAAACATCAAGGGAAAAAAAGGCATTTCACATACCAAACAATTGACATTTCTATATTGTTTTAGATGTGTGTGCATACATGTGCACAAAAGTATGTGGATGATGCACATAGGTGTGCGGTGTTTTGAACTCTGGTGTTTGATATATTATTGCTTACTGGCTAGAAGTAACTTCTTCAGAATCTGAAACACTTGAAATCCTGATTTTATTACGTTATTGGTCATGTGATTTTGAAAAAGCTCCCTGTTAAAAATCTTAGGTAACTCATATTTAAAATGTGGATAACCATATCTTCATACTCTTTCATAGGAAGGATAAACTCATGTGAGATAATACATGTAAAATATATAGTAAATATTTGGCACATTTCAATCTCTCCAATAATAGAGCCATTAATAATGATAAATAAGTAAAACAAGTAATTAAAATAATGTCCATGGCAAGGCAAACTGGTTTTCAGCTTCATTATTCAATGTCCTGCTTTGATTTTTATTTTATAGAATAATCATTTGCTAGCTTAAGTAATACATCATTCCTTAATTATAACTGTCAAGTGAAGACTTCACTAATTTATGCCTCTTCAGAGAAATATAAGCACTTGAGCAAATAACTAATATTCTGACCCTGAGTTTCCTAATCTAATAGGAAAGTCTATCTCAGTGACTGCATTCTGTCATAGCCATTCCTGTTGAAAGGATGAAATGAAATAATGGATTTTACAGGTCTGTGTGAGGCACAAACTGGCCATACAACTGGAGAAAGGATATAAAATTGTATATACTTATGAAATACTCAAATATTAATAGGCAGTGTCTAAAGAAGACCAGAACATTTGAATAAACAAACAAATAATCAGTCCAATAGCCAAGTGGAGATTTTTATATTTTCTAAGTATTCTTCTCAATTGAAAGAGTTGACTTGTGCAGTGCATGCACTGCATAATGACATTTTGGTCACTAAGTGTGAATATATGACTGTGGTCTCATAAGATCATAATATTGTATTTTTACTGTACCATTTTATGCTTACATATGTTTAGATACACAAGTATTTCCATTATGTTACAGTTGCCTATAGGATTCAGTATTCAGTACCGTGACATGCCTTATAGGTTTGTAGCCTTGGGGCAATAGGCTATACCATATACTCACTTGTGTAGTAGGCTATACCATCTAGGTTTGTGTAAGTACACTCTGATGTTTGCACAATGATGAAATTGCCTAATGATGCATTTTTAGAATGCATCCCTTTCATTAACTGATACAGGTCTGTATTTGTTTTTAATAAGAAATTACAGTACATGGTAAATTTTGCCTTTAACATTTTTTTGGGAATAAATGGCATTCCCAAAAAGCCTCTTGGGCTTGTAACTATGCTATATTTCCATGTTAGCTACATCAAGATAATAACATTTGATCAACACAGTCTACTTGGAGTGACCAGATACTACTGGGTCTCTGTTGGTCACACTACTGTGGATATGCAACAACAAACAGATTTTGCCAGATATTCCAGTATAAACAGCTTCTCTGCTGTCAAAACCTAGAGTTGAAGTACGGAAAGGGGATATTTCAACCTTCTTCATACTCCAATAGAGAAGGAGCCATTATTATTTACCCAACTTTTCAAAGGTAAACATTAAATCAATTTAACAATTTAATTTTAAGAAGAGTGAATTTGAAATTGGGAAACAAATCTACCATTTACTTCCATGTATTTTTTCTGACATCTGTAAAATAAGGCTAATGATACCCACTTCACAAGACTCTTATAAAACATTAAAAAATTTTCCTGAGAAATTCATTTGTACATAACAAAATACTGCAACTATGTAAATTAGTAAGATATTAGCCTAGTCTTTTTAAATTCTCATTGAGGTTGTGCTTATTTTGTGGTGTTTAGAAATTTACTTGAATCGTTAACTCATTCAGGTTAAAATTTGGCCTCTGGAGCAAAAAAACTGTATATTTGCACTCAATTATATCAAAAAACTAGTGTTAAGCCCAGCTGGTTCTGTCCGGGAAAGATAACAGTGGCTGGAGCAGCATCCAAAGAGCCACTGGTGTAATGGTACACCCAGGAGTTGGGGAAAACTTTCGGCCTGGATGTCAGCAAGGAGATCATGCACAGTGCTTCCAAAAAGATGAAACTTTAGATGGGCAGAAATCAAGGGACCAGCTAAAGCTGGGTAGGAGGAAAGGGAGAGACAGACAGGAATTTCCTGTATTTGCTGAACCTGACACAGCTGCGGAGGTAAAACACCTTTTAATTTGCCCAAAGCATGAGAGAACAGCAACTCCTTTAAGAAGAAGACAAAGTTTGTCAATTTACACACAAGAGGGGGACCTTGCAGTCTGCTCCCCAGTTGCCATCCTTGTGATTGCCTGGGCCAGAAGTACAAGCTCATCAGTAGCTCTCTGATCTGTGGGCCTGTTGTTTGTGAGCAAGAGGGTGCCAGCCCTTGCTTATTCTGTGTCACAACGGTATGTACTCACGAAGAACAGGATATTTTGTAGCATGACTCAAATGAGAGCCAGAAACTGCTAAAGAAGCTTATGTCATTGATAGAGAATTCTGGAAAGGTGGACAACTCTGCCAAGGACTTTCTATGTCATCGAGAATTTCAAATTATGTCTGGTCTGGAGAAGGATATCAAGCACAAAGACAGGCTGTTAGAGTTGGATAGAGCTAGTTTTCAAAGGACCCAAGTCACTGATGCTGATCAGATTTTTTGCCAGTGACTCTAACCAGTGGTTGTCCAAACTTGAGTGGGAAACCCAATGAGAAGCAAGAAGAGGAACTGAGAGAACTTCAATATGCCTCTCGACTCTCTAAGAAGGTCACCATTGACTTTACAGCAGGAAGATCCTGGAAGAAGAAAATCCATTAGCAGAATATCACAGCAGACTAGACGAGACAATACAGGCCATTGCTAAGGAAACCTTGAACGAGACACTGACCCCATTTTGTATATCTCCTGAAGAGCCTTTGGGAGTTCCGGTAAATCTCAGCACATAGCAGTCCCCTCCCCAGTGGGTTGACCATGCAGGTGCAGCCTCACAGAAGAAGGCTTTCCATTCAGCAGGATTGGGACTAGAATTCAACTCATTTCAGTACTTCTTGTGAATCCAGGATCAAGACTTTCAGGGAGGTTTGACAGTGGCTCATGTCTCTCTATACATCAGCTCTGGGTTTCTCAGCTTGTTAGAGGGATTAGAAAATGATGGAGTGCAGATCCTGGTACATCTCCCACAGAGGACAACTTTGGATAGCAGTCCTAGCCAAAACCTCCTACTGCCTTCAAGAAGTCTCAGAACTCCAGGTTAGGTATCATGTTCTTCATAGGAAAGATGTGGAATTCCCCAGTAACTATCCATCAGGTTGTCTTTTGGGCTGTCTGGACCTAATTGCTTGTTTCAGAGGCAATTTAAAGAGCAGTTTCCAGACATCAGTCAAGAATCATGTTCTCCGCTTGTTTTCATCTGCAAAAGTCCTCAGGAAATGGTTGTGAAGCTTCCTATTAAAGGAACCAAAAAAATCTGGAAACTGGATTGCAAGATCCATTAAGGAGCAAAGAAAGGGTAAATGAAGCAGAATAAAGATTTCGGACTCAGGAGAAAAGAAACCATACAGCACAGTGGAGTTTGGTACACTAAAATTGCCATCCACTAGTTTTTTGGAATTGAAGCAGTAGAAATCTAAAGGCTTGGCATTAGGCTTGAATCTCTCAGAATTTAAACTCTTATCAAAATCTATATATTTTTCTTAAGGTGTAGGATTCTTATTTATGTAGTGGCTCAAAATCTTTGAATACATTATTTATTTATATTTATATTTATATATTTTTTTTTGAGATGGAGTCTCGCGCTATTTGTTGCTCAGGCTGAAGTGCAGTGGTGCAATCTCTGCTCACTGCAACCTCCACCTCCTGGGTTCACACCATTCTCCTGCCTCAGCCTCCTGAGTACCTGAGACTACAGGTGCCTGCCACCATGCCAGGCTAATCTTTTGTATTTTTAGTAGAGACAGGGTTTTACCGTGTTAGCCAGGATGGTCTCCATCTCCTTATCTCACGATCTGCCTGCCTCAGCCTCTCAAAGTGCTGGGATTATAGACGTGAGCCACCGTGCCCGGCCTGAATACATTATTTATTAAAAAACTATTTGAAAAAAAAAGTTCAGGGTATTTCCTATTATTTGCAGATTAGTGAGGCTACAACCTTGCGGGTTTCTAGATAAAAAATTTTCTCTCTCATCTTTCTTTTGACGTGGGAAAATACAAGTAAGATCATGGCAAAACATGAAAAGAGGAAGAGGAGAGTGCTGTATAAGACACTGGTTGAGAGCAAGAGGTATATAGTCAGATAGAACCAAATTTTAATACCACCTCGGTTACTCACTAAACTCATTGTTGTTTATAGATTAAATTAGGTAATACTTCTTAAAGACCTTTTCAAATCTGTGCTAAGATGATACCTTCCTACAAATATCAGAAATACATGAAAAAATATTAATACTCAGTTGTCTTTCAGGTAGTAAGTGAATCCCCTTTTTCTTATGCAAGGGAGATGCCTCAACTTTAAAGTGCAAGATGTGGATCAAGCAGTAGAGAAATGGAAGATTATAGTGATGACTATTGTCATGAGTCCTTGAAAGGGGTTGAGACACAGAATTAGAAGTGCAGGGTGTAGAATTTCTAAAATTTACCTTGAGATAATGTGAAAACTAAAAGATCATTAACAAACGATGACCACACACACACACACACACACACACACACACACACACTTGACCCTTGAACACTGTAGGGGTTAGGGACACCAAGCTCCTGTGCAGTCAGAAATATGGGTATAACTTTTGATTTCCCCAGAACTTAGCTACTAATGGCTGACTGTTGATTGGAAACCTTACTGATAACATAAACAGTACATTAACAAATATTTGTATGTTGTATGTATTATATATTGCATTCTTACAATCAAGTAAGCTAGAGAAAAGAAAATGTTATTAAGAAAATCTTGAGGAAGAGAAAACGTATTTGCTATTCATTAAGTAGAACTGGATTATCACAAAGGTCTTTATTCTCATTGTCTTCATATTGAATGGGCTGAGGAAGAGGAGGAAGAGGAGGGGTTGGTCTTGCTGTCTCAGGGATCGCAGAGGCAGAAGAGGTGGAGGAGGTGGGAAGGGAGGCGGGAGGAGCAGTCACACTCAGTGTAACTTTTATAGGTAACTCTTGTGCAAGTGCATCAGTGCAGTTCAAATCCATGTTATTCAAAAGCCGACTGTATATACATAACTCTATAGAAGTATACAATTTAATACATCATTTACTCACTGTACAGGTTTACTCATTGTAAGTATGGCTTCGTGATTTCTAGGAATTTTGTAAACTGTACAACCATAACAAAAATTCAGTTTTTTTTTTTTTTTTTGAGAGAGAGTCTCACTCTGTTGTCCAGGCTGGAGTGCAGTGGCATGTAACCTCTGCCTCCCAGGCAGGTTCAAGTGATTCTCCTGCCTCAGGCTCCCAAGCAGCTGGGATTACAGGTGTGTGTCACCACGCCTGGCTAATTGTTGTATTTTCAGTTGAGGTGGGATTTCACCACGTTGGCCAGGCTGGTCTCCAACTCCTGACCTCAGGTGATCCACTGGCCTTGGCCTCCCACAGTGCTGGGATTATATGTGTGAGCTACCACATCCAGCCAACGATTCAGTTTTAAAGTACTTCTATCATCAAAAAATTGTTAATATCTTGGTCCCTTTTGTAGTCAATCACCACTCCAAAATTAAGTTTCAGTCCACCAATATCTGCTTTCTGTCTCAATAGTTTTATCTTTTTCAAAAATTTTATATAAGTGTTACACTATATATTTTTTGTACATGGCTTCTTTCACTTGGTGTAATGTTTTTTAAGTTTATTCATATTGTAGATACATCAAAAGTTTATTCATTTTTATTGCTATATAGTATTTCATTGTATAGATACACCATATTTTATCTGTTCACCAAATGATAAACATTTATGTTATTTCCAATTTTTGTCTATTATTAATAGTGCCACTATGAATGTTCACATATAAGTATTTGTGTGGACATACGCCTTCTATTCTCTTGGATAGGTATCTAGGAGTAAAATTTGCTAGATTATATGGTGTCAGTTTATTTTCGGTTGCTATAGCAGAATATCTGAGACTGGGCGATTTCTCAAAACAACAAGAGATTTATTTTGGCTAATGTTTTTGAAGCTGGGAAATCCAAAATTGGGTGGCCACATCTGATCAGGTTTAGATGAGGGCCGTGTGCTGCATTTGAACATGATGGAGAAGAGGGAGGATAAGTGGGCATATGTAAATGGGAAAAAACAGTAGGGGCAGACTCACTTTATAATAACCTGCTCTTGTGGTTACTGATCCTGTCCCTCAAATTTACTCAGTCCCTTGAGAATTAATCTAGTCTTGTACAGTTATATTAATCCTTTTTTTTTTTTTTTTTTCCGAGACGGAGCCTCATTCTGTTGCCAGGCTGGAGTGCAGTGGCACGATCTTAGCTAAATGCAACCTCTGACTTCCTGGTTCAAGCGATTCTCCTGCCTCAGCCTCCCGAGTAGCTGGGATTACAGGCATGCACCACCACACCCGGATAATTTTTGTATTTTTAGTAGAGATGGGGTTTCACCATATTGACCAGGATGGTCTCAATCTCCTGACCTCGTGATCCGATCGCCTCGGCCTCCCAAAGTGCTGGGATTACAGGCACGAGTCACCGTGCCTGGCTGTATTAATCCTTCTTGATGACGTAATCACCTCTTAAAGACCCACCTCCCAGCACTACCACACTGGAGACCAAATTTGAATTCTGGACAACACACTTAAATAGTAGCATATGGTAAGTGTGATTAACTATTTAAGAAACTATCAAACCATTTTCTGAAGCATCTATGCCATTTAGTTTCCCATCAGCAATCGATGAGGGTTTCTGTTTTTCCACATCCTCATCAATGCTTGGTATTATCAGTCTGTTGGATTATAGCCATTCCAGTAGATGTGCAGTGTATTTCATTGTGGTTTTAATTTGCATTTCTCTAATGACTAATGTTGTTGAGCATTTTTTCATGAGTTAATTAGTCACTTGAATGTCTTCTTTGTTAAAATATCTACTTAAATCTTAAACTATTTTTTCTCTTTGTATTATTGAATTGCAAGAGTTCTTTATGTTTTCTGTATATATAAAACTCTTTTATAAGATATATAATTTGCACATAATCAAATCATATATCTGTAGCTTGTCTGTGACTTGTCTTTTTATTTTCTTAATGGTGTCTTTTGAAAAATAAGTTTTAGTTGTTGATGTCACAGTTTATGATGTTTTTCTTTTATGGATCTTGCTTTTGGTATCATGTCTAAGAAGTCTTTGCCTAACAAAAGATCATAAAGATTATAGTGTTAGCTCTTACATTTTTAGTTAACTTTTGTCTAAGTTTTACATTTACATTTTTTAAAACATATAAACATCCAACTGTTTCAACACCATTTGTTGAAAAGGTTACACTTTATTCATTGAATTATCTTGGTATCTTTGTTGAAAATCAATTAGTCATAGAAGTAAGAGTTTATTTTTGATTGTCTATTTAGTTTCATGGATTGTTATATCTCTTCATAGACCAATACAACACTATCTTGATTATTGTAGCTTTATGAAAAGTTTTAAAATCAGTTAGTGTAAGTCTTCCAACTTTGTTGTTTTTAAAAATTGATTTGTTAATCTAGGTCCTTTGGATCTCCATATAATTCTTAGGATCAACTTGTCAATTTCTTCAATAAACTGGAAGAGCTCTCAGCCTTTTTCTTTTTCTCCTATGCTTTTAGTAATTTCATTAAAGGAATGCTGTTATGCTCAACATTACCAACCAGTCTCTGAGGCTGTATTCACTTTTCTCTCTATTCTTTAGAATAAATATCTATTAATTGATTATCAAGCTTATTGATTCTTGCTCTGTCATTTTCAATCTGCTGTTGAGCCTATCTTGGGCATTTTTCATTTTGGTTATTTCTTTATCAATTCTAGATTTCTAAAATTCCTCTTTTTAAAATAGTACACATTTTTCTACTGAGATTCCCTATTCATTGAGTCATTGTGATATTTTACCTTAATTCATTGAACACGAATTAAGCTCAAATGTTGTGCCCCCCCGAGTTAGCCTCTGTTGACCACTTTTTTTCCCCTGTGTATGGGTCACATGGTTTTTGGATTGTCTAGTAATTTTTGGTTGAAAATTGGACATTTTATAGACTGTAACAGATAATATACCAACTCTGAGTTCTGATTTTTCTGCTTTTTTCTTTTTCTTTCTTTTTTTTTTTTTTTTTTTGTACCTTGTCTGGACTTAAAATGCAAAATGTCTCCCCAAATGGGGAGCTGCTGATATCTCTAGTTAGCTTTTTATTCTTATTCTTGCTTTTTTAAAATATACTTTTTTTTTTATCCTAAATTACTAGACTAGGGGTCATCTCTGTGTCTGTGGTCAGCCAATGATTTGGGTAAAGGTTGTCCTCAAACACCCACAGTCCATGACAGTTTTACCTTCTGGCAATCAATATGCATGTGGTTTGGGGATCATATTCAAAATCAGCTCTTCCTCAAGTCATTTTTGGTTTTAACTTCTAACTAGGCCTCTCAGGTTTCCCCTGTGCATACCTGTAGTTTCCCAGCCAAACATGAGGAGTCAGAACATTTCCATAGCCTGTAAATGGTGCTCTCTTTTCCAGGATCTCCCCATATAAATATATGTCTGTGCACTTCTTACCCCAAATAAGACCATTATCTCAAACTAGTAAAGCTGTGGGCTTTCCTTGTTTTTCTTTATAATATTTGCTAAAGCTGCTGATTTTCTGCTCAACCTGCTTTGATCACCAAATGAGTCAGGGAGAAGAACATGGATGGAAATATCCTCAGGCAAGAACTTCACAAGCACCAGTTGTTTTAACCAAGAGCTCTAGAAATTTTCTAGAATAAATGTTTCTCAATTTGTAGTCTGCTTTTCGGTCACTTCACAGATCCTTGATATGGCTATTTATGATAATTTTGTCCTGTTTTTTTGTTTGTTTTTGTTTTTTTTTTTTGGAGACAGAGTCTCACTCTGTCACCAGGCTGGAGTACAGTGGCATGATCTCAGCTCACTGCAACCTCCGCCTCCCTGGTTCAAGCAATTCTCCTGCTTCAGCTTCCCGAGTAGCTGGGACTACAGGTGTGCACCACCACACCCAGCTAATTTTTATATTTTTAGTAGAGACAAAGAATTTTGTCCTGTTTTATACTTGCTTTATGAAGAGAAGATTTCTCTGACCTCATGCTACCATAGTTGGTAGTTTCCCCAGACCTGAAGATATATTTTCAATTTATAAATATGTGCTTTTAAAGATGTGCCTTCTACTTTCCTTCTTCTCTTTCTGCATATGAATATTTATTTAAGTAGATAAACATAGTTTTTTAAAGATCATCTATGGATTATCTACTTTGTGCATGATCCATAGTGACTCCATTCCTGATATTGCCTAGTTAGGTCTCTTGACTCAGACAAAAGAATTCTAACAAAAGTGCATCGCAGTTAAAGACAAGGAGTTTACTATGTATAAATTTATGTGTGTCTGTAATTTAAGAGCAAGTGAAATTTATTTGATCTGTGTTATCTGTTATGTCATAATTCACCTTTTAACTGCCAGAAAGCAACATTTTCTGCTTCACTTCTACTTGGAAAAGTGTTCTTGGGAAAGTGCACTGGGTGAGGGTACCTTAGGAAAATTTGATACCCCAAAAAATGTTTTTAAGCACTGTTCAAAAACCATTTCCTGGTATGTATACAGCACCATTATCACATTCTCACTTCTATACAAAGTGATGATTTTCATGTAGGACATTTGGAGCAAATATTAAGAAAAAATCTTTGGGAGGCCGAGGTGGTCAGACCATAAGGTCAGGAGATCGAGACCATCCTGGCTAACATGGTGAAACGCCGTCTTTACTAAAAATACAAAATATTAGCCAGGCATAGTGGCGGGCACTTGTAGTTCCAGTTACTCAGGAGGCTGAGGCTGGAGAATGGCATGAACCTGGGAGGCGGAGCTTGCAGTGAGGCAAGATTGCACCACTGCAAGTCAGCCTGGGCAATAGAGTGAGACTCGGTCTCAAAAAAACCCCCCAAAAACAGTTCACATTTGCTCAAAGTAGTGTCACAAAAGTACTACTTTTTTCATCAATTAAAACTGTAAAAAATAAAAAATATAAAAGTAAAAATAAATATGTAAAATATAAAAAATATAAAATGTTGATGATGTCATGGTACAAATAGTCTCAAATATTGCCGGTAGCAGGAGAATTTGGTTTTAAAAGCCTATTTAGGTATGCCAACACATTGGATAGACTAAAATAAATAAATACATTTCTAGAAACATGCAACCTATCAAGACTGAATCATAAAGAGATAAAAAATCTGAATACAACTATAACCAACAAGATCATTAAATTAGTAATGAAAATCTTCCTATCTTCCAGTAAACAAAAACTTAGGACCAGATAGCTTCACTGGAAAAGTTTACCAAACAATTAAAGGATAATTAACACCACTCCTCAAACCTCCAAAAAATGAAAGGGTGGGAGTAAACACTTCCAAACTTATTCTATGAGCCCAGCATTACCCTGATACCAAAAACAGACAGAAATACTTTCAGATAAGGAAACTGTAGACTAATATCTTTGATGGATATAGATGCAAAAACCTCAACAAAATCTTAGCAAACCAAATGTAACAGCACATTAAAAGGATTATACATCATGAGTAGGTGGGATTTATCTTGAATTAATGCAAGGATAGTTCAACATATGAAAATGAATCAATATGATATACCACATTAACAGAATAACAGAAAAAGACCATATGATTATCTCAGTTGATGCAGAAAAATCATTTGACAAAATTCAACACGCTTTCATGATAACAAAATGAGAACAGAACGAAATTACCTCACTGTAATAAAGGCATATATGAAAAGCCCACAGCTAACTTCATACTTAATGGTGAATAATTGAAACCTTTCCTTCTAAGCTCAGAAACAAGTCAAAAGTGTCTACTCTCACCACTTTTATTCAACATATTACTGGAAGTCTTAACCAGATCAGTTGATTAAGAAAAAATAATAAAGGCGTACAAATTGTAAAGGAAAAAGTAAAACTATCGTTGTTCACAGATAACATGATCTTATAAACAGAAACCCTAAAGATTCTATAAAATAACTGTTAAAAGTAGTAAACAAGGTCGGGCACAGTGGCTCATGCCTGTAATTCCAGCACTTTGAGAGGCCAAGATGGGCGGATCATGAGGTCAGGAAATCGAGACTGAGATCGAGACCGTTCTGGCTAACACGGTGAAACCCCGTCTCTACTAAAAATGCAAAAAAAATTAGCCGGACTTGGTGGTGGGTGCCTGTAGTCCCAGCTGCTCAGGAGGCTGAGGCAGGAGAATGGCGTCAATCCGGGAGGCAGAGCTTGCAGTGAGCCCAGATGGGGCCACTGCATTTCAGCTTGGGTGACAGAGCAAGACTTCATCAAAAAAAAAAAAAAAAAAAAAAAAGTCAGCAAAGTAGCAGTGTATGAAATCAGCATGCAGATATCAGGTGTGTTTTTGTACACTAACAATGAATAATCAGTAAAGTAATTTAGGAAAACAATCTCACTTACCACAGCATCGAAAATAATAAAATACTTATAATTGAACTTAACCAAAGAAGTGAAAGATGTATACATGGAAATCTCATTTATGACAGCATCAAAAATAAAAAAATACTTATAATTGAACTTAACCAAAGAAGTGAAAGATGCATACATGGAAAACTACAAGACATTGCTGAAAGAAATTTGAAAAAACATAAATAAATGAAAAATATATTTTGTGTTCATTAATTGAAATAATTAATATTGTTAAAATGTTTATACTACCAAAAGTAATCTACAGATTCTGTGTAATTCCTATCGAAATGCCAGTGAATTTTTTTTTTTTTTTTTTGCAGAAGTAGAAAAAAATCCTAAAATTTATATGGAATTTTAAAGAACTTTAAGTAGCCAAAACAAGTTTACAAAGAAAAACAAAGCTACAGGTCTCATACTTCCTGATTTCAAAATATATTACAAAGCTACAGTAATAAAAAGTATGGTATTGGTATAAAGACAGATATATAGACCAATGGAATAGAATAGAGAGTTCATAAATAAGCCCTTGGATATATGATCAAATAATCTTCAACGGGGAATCAAGGTTACACAGTGGGAAAAAGTTTCTTCTACAAATGCTGTTAGGAAAACTGAAAAATCCACATGCAAAGCATAAAGTTGGCTGTTCTCCTTACAACATTCAAAAATTAACTCAAAATAGATACATGACCTACATGTAAGACATAAAACTATAAAACTCCTAGAAGAAAACATAGGTGAAAACTTCATGACTTTGGATTTCGCATTGATTTATTGCATATAAGATCCATAGACAGTGTAAGCAAGAATAGATAAATAAGACTATATCAAACTGAAAAAGTCTGCACAAGAAAGGAAGAAACCAAGAGAGTGAAAAGACAACATATGGAATGGGAAAAATATTTGCAAACCGTGTATCTGATAATGAGTTAATATTCAGAAAATATAAAGAACTCCTACAACTCAACAACAAAAACCAAGCAATACAATTTTAAAATAGGCAAAGGACTTGAATAAAGATTTCTCTAAATCAGCTTATAGCTGATCTTTATAAGATGTCCAAAAACAGATCTTCGAGACAGAAAATCAACAAAGAAAACTTGGACTTAATCTGCACTATGGACCAAATGGACCTAATAGATATTTATAGAACATTTCATCCAAGAACTGCAGAATACACATTCTTTTCCTCAGCACATGGGTTATACTCAAAGGTAGACCATATATTACGTCACAAAACAAGTCTTAAAACATTCAAAAATTGAAATAATATCAAGCATCTTCTCTGACCACAATGGAATAAAACTGGAAATTAGTAACAAGAGGAATTTTAGAAACTATATGAATGAATGGAAATTAAACAATATACTCCTGGATGATCAATTAAGGATTTAAGAATAAAATTGAAAAATTTCCTGAAACAAATGATAATGGAAATAAAATATACCAAAACTTATGGGATACAACAAAAGCAGTACTAAAAGGGAATTTTATAGCTATAAATGCATACATCAAAAAAGAGGAAAAACTTCAAATAAACAATCTTATAATGCATCTTAACTAGAAAAGCAAAAGCAAACAAAACCCAAAATTAGTAGTAGAAAAAAATATGAAAGAGCAAGCAAAAATAAATGAAATTGAAAAAAAATATACAAAAGATCAATGAAACAACAGGTTGATTTTTTGGAAAGTTAAACAACATTGACAAACCTTTAGCTTATGACAAAAAAAAGAGAGAGAGAGAGAGAGAGAGAGAGAGAAGACCCAAATAACTAAAACCAGAGGTGAAAAAGGAGGCATTATAACTGATAATGCAGAAATTTGAAGGATCATTAGTGGCTATTATGAGAAACTATAGACCAATAAACTGGAAAATCTAGAAGAAATGGACAAATGCCTAGACACATACAACCTTCTAAGATTGAACCAGGAAGAAATTCAAAACCTGAATAGACCAATAACAAGTAAGGAGACTGATGCCATAATAAAAAGTCTTCTAGTAAAGAAAAGTCGAGAACCTTATGACTTCACTACTAAATTCTAGCAAACATTTTAAAAAGAACTAATGCCAATCCTACTCTAAGTATGCCAAAAAGTAGAGAAGAAGAGAAAACTTCTAAACTCATTCTACAAGACCAGTATTACCCTGATACCAAAATCAGACAAAGACGCATCAAAAAAAGAAAACTATAGGTCAGTGTCTCTGATGAATATTGATGCAAAAATTCTCAACAAAATACTAGCAAACCGGATTTAACAATACATTAGAAAGATCATTCATTATGAACAAGTGAGATTTATCCCTGGGATGCAAGGATGGTTCAACACATGCAAATCGATCAAATGATAGATCATATCAACAGAATGAAGGATAAAAACTATATGATCATTTCAATTGATACTGAAGAAGCATTTGATAAAATTCAACATCCTTCACGATAAAAAAAAAAAAAAAAAAAAAAAACCCACAACAGGCTGGGCGCGGTGGTTCATGCCTGTAATCCCAGCACTTTGGGAGGCCAAGGCGGGCAGACCACGAGGTCAGGACATTGAGACCATTCTGGCTAACACAGTGAAACCCCGTCTCTACTAAAAATACAAAAAATTAGCCAGGCGTGGTGGTGGGCACCTGTAGTCCCAGGTAATTGGGAGGCTGAGGCAGGAGAATGGTGTCAACCCGGGAGGCAGAGCTTGTAGTGAGCTGAGATCACGCCACTGCACCCCAGCCTGGGCAACAGAGTGAGACTCTGTCAAAAACAAACAAACAAAAACAAACAAACAAAGTAGTTATAGAGGGAACGTACCTCAGCATAATAAAAGCCATGTATGATAGACCCATAGATAGTATCATACCGAATGGGGAAAAGCTGGAAGCCTTTCCTGTAAGATCTACAACATGACAAGGATGCCCACTGTCACCTCTGTTATTCAACATAGTACTTGAAATCCTAGCTAGAGCAATCAGACAAGAGAAAGACTAAGGGCATCCAAATTGAAAAGAAATAAGTCAAACCATCCTTGCTTGTTGATGATATGAACTTCCATTTGGAAAAAACTAAAGACTCCACAAAGAAACTATTAGAACTGATAAACAAATTCAGTAAAGTTAAAGGATACAAATTAACATACAAAAATCAGTAGCATTTTCATATGCCAAAAGTGAACAATGTGAAAAATAAATCAAAAAGGCACTACCTAGAAATTAACTTAACCAAAGAAGTGAACGATCTCTGTATTGTAAACTATAAAACATTGATGAAGAAAATTGAAGAGGACACCACAAAATGGAAAAATATTCTGTGTTCATGGATTGGAAAAGTCAACATTGTTAAAATACCCAAAGTATTAATAATCTACATATTTAATGCAATCTCTATCAAAATACAAATGACATTCTTCACAGAAATAGAAAAAAATCCTAAAATATATATGGAACCACCAAAGACCCAGAATAGCCAAAGCAAAAAGAACAAAACTGGAGGCATCACATTACCTGACTTCAAATTATACTATAGGTCTATAATAACCAAAACAGCATGATACTGGCATAAAAACAGACATGTAGACAAATAGAACAGAATAGGGACCCAGAAACAAATCCACATAACTACAGTGAACTCATTTTTGCCAAGGTATGAAGAACATACACTGCAGAAAAGAAAGTCTCTTCAATAAATGGTTTTGGGAAAACTAGATGTCTAGATGCAAAAGAATGAAACTAGACCCCAATCTTTTGCTATGTATAAAAAATCAATCAACATGGATTAAATACTTAAATCTAAGACCTAAAACTATGAAACTACTACAAGAAAGCATTGGAGAAAATCTCCTGGATACTGGTCTGGGCAAAGACTTCTTGAGCAATACCCCATAAGCACAGGCAACTGAAGCAAAAATGAACAAATGGGATCACATCACGTTAAAAAGTTTCTGTACAGCAAAGTATAGAGTCAACAAAGTGAAGAGGGAACCCACAGAATGGGAGAAGATATTTGCAAACTACCCTACCCACAAGGGATTAATAACCAGAATATATAAGGAGCTCAAACAACTCTATAGGAAAACAAATCTAATTATTCCAATTAAAAATGGGCAAAAGATCTGTATAGACATTGGTCAAAAGAACACATACAAATGGCAAACAGGCACATGAAATGATGCTCAACATCAGAGAAATGCAAATCAAAACTACAATGAGATATCATCTCACTCCAGTTAAAATGACTTGTATTCAAAAACCAGTCAAAGACAAATGCTGCAGAGGACGTGGAGAAAAAGGGAACACACAAGCAAGCAAGAAAGAAAGAAAGAAAGAAAGAAAGAAAGAAAGAAAGAAAGAAAG
>NC_045438.1:38504615-38508299 GCF_002776525.5 Piliocolobus tephrosceles
AAAGAAAGAAAGAAAGAAAGAAAGAAAGAAAGAAAGAAAGAAAGAAAAGAGAGAAAGGGAACACTTGTACACTTGGTGGGAATTTAAATTAGTATAATCACTATGGAGAACAGTTTGGAGGTTTCTCAAAAAACTCAAAATTGAGCTACTCTATGATCCAGCAATCCCACTGCTGGGTAGATACCCAAAGGAAGGAAATCAGTATATGGAACAGATATCTGTATTACTATGTTTGTTGCAACAATGTTTACAATAATTAAGGTCTGGAAGTAACCTAAGTGTCCATCGACAGATGAATGGATAAAGAAAATGTGGTACATAAGCACAATGGAGTACTAATCAGCCATAAAAAAGAATGAGATCCAGTCATTTGCAACAACATAGTTTGAACTGGAGACTATCATGTTAAGTGAAATAAGCTAGGCAACAGAAAGACAAACATCACCTGTTCCTGCTTATTTGTGGGTCTAAAAATAAAATCAACTGGACTCATGGACATAAAGCATAGAAGGATAGTTACCAGAGGTTGGAAAGGACAGTGGAGGTCTGGGGAGAGGAGAAGATAGTTAATGGGTACAAAAAATATGGAAAGAATGAATAAGACCTACTATTTAATAGCACAATAGGGTGACTCTACTCAATAATAACTCAACTGTATACTTAAAAATAAAGAATGTAATTGGATTGTTTGTAACTCAAAAGATAAATGCTTAAAAGAATGGATACCCCATTCTCCATGATGTGCTTATTTCACATTGCATGCCTGTATCAAAACGTCTCATGTATCCCATAGATAAAACACCTACTATGCAACCATAAACACTTAAAAACAATAATTAAAAAATTTGAAAAAGATGTCCAACAAGAGGATGAAAAGATGCTTAACATTATTAATCATCAGAGAAATGCAACTCGAAACCACAGTGAGATATCACTTCACACCTGTTACAAGGTTACTATCAAACAAATGGTTAATGACAAGTGTTACAGAGGATATGAAGAAATTGGAATCCTTGTGCACTGTTAGTGAAAATGTAAAATAGTAGAGCTGCAATGGGAAACAATATGGAGGTTTCTCGAAAAATTAAAAATCATCCTATCATATGACCAAACAATCCCACTTCTAAATCTATAGCCAAAAGAATAGAAAACAGGATCTTGAAGTGATATTTGCACACCCGTGTACATTGCACCATTATTCTCAATATCCAAGAGGCGAAAGCAAACTAATGACATCAATGACAGATGAATGGATAAAATGAATGTATTATATACATGCAATGGGATATTATTCAGCTTTTAAAAAGTTCTGTCATATGCTACAACATGAATGAACCTTTAGAACATTATAAGTGATATATACCAGTCATAAAAAGATAAATAGTGCATAATTCCACTTAAATGAGGTATCTAAAATATTCAAATTGTTAGAAGCAGAAAGTAAAATGGTAGTTGCCAGGGGCTGTTGGTAGGGAGAAAGGGGAAACTGTTTAACTGATAAAGAATTTTACTTTTGCAAGATAAAAAAGTTCTAGAGATCTGTTGTATGACAATGTACATATAGTTCTCACAGTGATGATACAAGAAAGATCCCTTTATGGCACTGGCAGAAAGAGGGAAAGAGTGTCTATTCTAAAACATACCCAGAGCATTCTTCATACCAAAGGCCTGCTCTCCAGGTGAGAGGAATTTTCTAGAGCACAATTTTGAAATCTTATCCCAAATAAGGAAGTTTTCCTCACACCTATCCCTGATTGTCCAACTTGTGACCTGTGGGCCACATGCGGCACAGGACGGCTTTGAATGCAGCCCAACACCAATTTACAAACTTTCTTCAAACATTATGAGATATTTTTGTGATTTTTTTCAGCTCATCAGTTATCGTTAGTGTTAGTATATTTTATGTGTGGCTCAAAACAATTCTTCTTCCAATGTGGCCCAGGGAAGCCAAAATATTGGACACCCCTCATCTAAGATAAAAAACAAATCTTAAAACAACAACAACAAAATATGATGTGGTCAACAAGGGGTGTTGCTTCAAGGACATGGATTGGAAACATTGCATCCAGAGAAGAAAGAGGTTGATGCGAGGGAAGCTATAGCACTGGAGGAGGGACAGAAACACTTGTGAAGGCCACAGCACTGGGTCACAAGCCCACTAAAAGATTGAGTCTTTATGAGAAACTTACAGAACTTTCCTCTTCCCCCACACCCTGCAGTAACAGATAGATAACGTAAGCAGACAGATGGAAATTATAAGAAAGAATAAAAAGGAAATGCAATATATGACCAAGGAGCAAATAAATAAGCTTGAAGATAGGTTAACAGAAGCTTCTCAGACTGAAATGCAAGAAGAGGAAATAAGGGAAAAACAAAACAAAACAGAAAAAATAGAACCTTCAAGAACTGTAGGACACTATCAAAAGGTGCAGCATAAGTACAATTATAATATGTGAAAGAGAACAAAGTGAGAATGAAACAGAAGCAATATCTGAAGTAAAAATGGCAGAGAACTTTCAGAAATTAATGACAGACACCAAACCACAGCTCACTGAAAGAACTCCCAGTGCTCAAATATACAATAATTTGAGCAAAATGAAGAAATAGTTGACCCAAACTATAAAATAAAAATGTCCATGAATACATGCTGATATAAATAAATATTGAATAAATACATCAATGGGAGAGGATAGTTTCCTCTTCCATGAAGGAGAATTTTAAATAATTTATGTAGCCACTTCTCTATCAAGGAGGTGGAGCATAATTTCCACCATTTAAGTGTGGGCTGCATATAGTGACTTTCTTCCAATGAGTACAGTATGGAAAGAAGAAAAGGAGTAACTTCATAGTGGAGAAAACTGACAAGCACTTCCTCAGCCAGGTGATCAAAATTATCAACAGTGATAAGTCATGTTGATAGGATGTACTCATAGTATGATATAATGAGAATGGCACTTTACCTCTGTGGCTTCCTTTTCCAAACCCCACAACTTTGGACTAATCGGAACTAAAACATTATACCAATTCAAATCAAGGGCTATTCTACAAAGTATCTTACCATCACTCCTGAAAACTGTAAAGATAATCAATAGCCAGGAAAGTCTGAAAACCTGTTAGAATCTAGAGAAGCCTAAGGAAACATGAGGCTAAATGTAATGTGCCATCCTGCATGTAATTGTGAAACAGTAAAAGGATACTAGATAAAAACTAAACACATCTGAACAATATGTTGACTTTAGTTAATAAATACAAATATTGGTTCTTTTATTGTGGCAAAAGTATCATACTAATTGAAGATTTTAAAAATAGAAGAACCAGGTAAGGGATATATGAGAACTCTCTGTACTATCTTTGTTGCCTTCCCATAAATTTAAAACTATTCTAAAATAAAAGTTTATTTTTAAAAAACCCTGTGAAGTCTCTTTAATACAATATATAAAAATCAATTGTAGATGGGCCAGTGTCTTAAATGTAAAAGGCAAAACTCTAAAATATTTAGAAGAAAAAAATTATCTAATGACTTAAGTAAGCAATGTTTTCTTTTTTTCTTTTCTTTCTTTCTTTCTTTCTTTCTTTCTTTCTTTCTTTCTTTCTTTCTTTCTTTCTTTCTTTCTTTCTTTTTCTTTCTTTCTTTCTTTCCCTTCCTTCCTTCCTTCCCTCCCTCCCTCCCTCCCTCCCTCCTTC
>NC_045438.1:38824265-38865986 GCF_002776525.5 Piliocolobus tephrosceles
GCTGCAATAAACATACGTGTGCATGTGTCTTTACAGCAGCATGATTTCTAATCCTTTGGGTATATACCCAGTAGTGGGATGGCTGGGTCATATGGTACATCTAGTTCTAGAACCTTGAGGAATTGCCATACTGTTTTCCATAATGGTTGAACTAGTTTACATTCCCACCAACAGTGTAAAAGTGTTCCTATTTCTCCACATCCTCTCCAGCACCTGTTGTTTCCTGACTTTTTAATGATTGCCATTCTAACTGGTGTGAGATGGTATCTCATTGTGGTTTTGATTTGCATTTCTCTGATGGCGAGTGATGATGAGCATTTTTTCATGTGTCTGTTGGCTGTATGAATGTCTTCTTTTGAGAAATGTCTGTTCATATGCTTTGCCCACTTTTTGATGGGGTTGTTTGTTTTTTTCTTGTAAATTTGTTTGAGTACTTTGTAGATTCTGGATATTAGCCCTTTGTCAGATGAGTAGATTGCAAAAATTTTCTCCCATTCTGTAGGTTGCCTGTTCACTCTGATGGTAGTTTCTTTTGCTGTGCAGAAGCTCTTTAGTTGAATCATATCCCATTTGTCAATTTTGGCTTTTGCTGCCATTGCTTTTGGTGTTTTAGACATGAAGTCCTTGCCCATGCCTATGTCCTGAATGGTACCACCTAGGTTTTCTTCTAGGGTTTTTATGGTATTAGGTCTAACATTTAAGTCTCTAATCCATCTTGAATTAATTGGTCCTCATCTTTAAAAAAGGTTGTGGTTGGCCCCGCGCGGTGGCTCATGCCTGTAATCCCAACACTTTGGGAGGCCAAGGTGGGCGGATCAGGAGGTCAGGAGATCACGACCTTCCTGGCTAACACTGTGAAACCCCGCCTCTACTAAAAATACAAAAAATTAGCCGGGCGTAGTTGCGGGCACCTGTAGTCCCAGCTATTCAGGAGGCTGAGGTGGAGGAATGGTGTCAACCCAGGAGGCGGAGCTTGCAGTGAGCCCAGATCACGCCACTGCACTCCAGCCTGGGCAGCAGAGTGAGACTCCGTCTCAAAAAAAAAAAAAAAAAAAAAGAAATGTGATTATGCCTTTTTCTTGAGTTTCTAATTCTCAAGATCATCCTGCTCTCTGCTTCCGTTTCTTACATCTACTCCCCAAATGTAAATTGTTGCTGTTTCTCAATCTTTTATACATCATGTGGTCCTTCTTCCTTTCCAGAGAGAATGTTTCAATGATGCCTCAGTTGTCTGTCACTGTCATTACTATAACTTTAACTTGTCAGTTATCTACTCTTCCCAACAGTTTCACCTTCCTTGGCCTTCTTCCGGATTGATTATTTCAGTATAATGACTCTGAACCTCGCTCCCTGTAATATCCTATTCAATTAAAGAGTCTTTTAGTACTGTTTTTGTAGGCTCTCATCTTGAACATTATCACAAGTTTTTTCAACAAAAAAGCTTATATTCTAAGAAGCAGAATACTTGACTTTATTTTAACTAGCCACATATATTAAAAAAAAAAAAAACTTGACAAATGAAAGAACAAATAGTCTAGTTTTCTTTTCTGTTATAGGTTTTTGTTTTCTCTTCAAGGTAGAACAAAAACATATATAAATTGCCAGTGTTTTGAGGGCAAGGAATCTGTTTTATTCAGTGTCCATACTCAGCATCCAGCCCTTATCTAGGTATAGAAAAAATGTTTAATAAGCGAATGCATACATAATAAATGGGGAAAGGGAAGATGGAGAAAGGTCTATATTAAATCTCTCAGTAAAGGCTTGTTGTACCATCATGTCACAGATACCATAATGTTTTCTGTGGGTTCTATTCAGATTCTTTCTTGACAAAGTTCTTTTATATCAAGCTTTTGCGTGCATCAATATCACCTAGAAAACTTGTGAAAGCATAGCTTCCAGGCCCCATTGTTGATTCAGTAGGTCTGGGGTGATTTATTTCTAACAAATTTCCATGTGATGCTGTTGGTCTGGGGACCCCTCTTTGAGAATCTCTGCTTTTAGTGAAATGTAACAAAAGAACAGAAAGCAAAAAGAGAAGAATGGAAACCCCATTGGTCTTTTAAATAAGAGTACATTTTTCTCTTGCAATTTGGTTCCTCACCCTAGTGTGGCTGCTGCATAAACTCTTTTGATAGGATTTACTGATTTCTACACTCTTCTTCATGGATTAAGATTTTTGAGGAAAGATTAATATTTAAAATTTTTTTAATGTAATTGAGAATACATAGACATAGATGATGAAAAGCTGCTCGACTGCAACTGCTTCCTGCACAGGTGAAATAATTGCTACTCCTGGGTTCTTTAGAGACACATGAAAGAAGTGGTTATAATAATTTTACAGATTCAACTAAATAAAGAATAGTGTGCATATAATAATTTCATGAGGTAGCACATCAAATTGGTGCTATCAAATCAAATCAGCAAATCAAGATGGCTTATTTAATAAATGTATTAAGAACGTTTGGTAACAACTTATCTTGTTTTATACTATTTATCAACATAAATTCTAAATAAATGATGATGCAGATACATATTTTAAAAAGATGTATAAAGCCACTTGAAGAAAATAAAGGTTCATCTTTAACATTTTTGGATCTACATATTTATATATTACTCATTTAATCTTAGTGACAATTTTCTTAATATTAACTTATGAAAGCGATCATAAAACAAGATTGAGAGGTTCAAGTAAACAAAAACAAACAAATACACAAACAGTACTCTATCAAAACCACAATAAACACTGTTGTGGGCAGAAAGGAAAATTATTACAAACATTATAAAGGGCATTTTCCCTCTGTTACAGTCTTGGAGTTTTATTTATTTTATGACACACTTCAAGTAAGTTATTCTAAGGAGATATTTATGGTCACATATAAAAGTACGATGTAAGAGTACACATCACAGAACTATTAATAATAGCAAAGGTTTGGTAACAACAATATGGGGCTGGAAAAATAAATAGAGGGCTTTGATGTAACAGAGTATCAAATAGCAATTTAAACGGTGTTATGGAAAAATATTGTTATGAAAAATGCGTGCAGAATATGGTATGTATTGAAAAATATCACTACACAAAATTATATATACAAAAAGATTCTATTTTGTTTTTAAAATACCTGTCTCAGGACATATCAGATTGGGAGAATATATACCAAAATTTTAATAGCACTTATCTCTGCATTATTGGATTCTATGTGGTTTATTTTCTCCTTTTGACTTACCTGTATTTTCTCAACGTTTTATAACAAATTTGTCTTATTCTTGAAATTAAACCGTGTGAAACATTTGAATAATTGTATTATTTTTCTCACAAGCATTTAAATAAAATCCTTGTCAGTCCCACCCTGATCCTCAGCTTTGAACTGTTTCACTCTGCAGAGGGGAAAAGTTGAGAATTTATCTCTGGAGTCCTCTGGAATTTTCTCTAGGCAATTCATGAGAGATTTGATTGGGTGTCCAGTGTAAACTTGACTCCACGGCCCTCCTTCTTCTCTGTCCTAGTTCTCATGTGAATACATAAAAATATGACCCTCCAGAATTATTTTACATTTCAGCAGAAAGAAATGGTTTCAGTGGAGCTATCCTAACAGCGCTTTTGTATGTCTTGCTTAATAACTCCCTTTCCCTTAATTGAAAAAGGAAAGAAAAAAAATAAAGAATGGTGCTGGTTTGGAAATACTTTTAGAGGTTGCTGTCTCCAACTGTGCTTGTTCTCGCTGTCTGTTATGGTCCATTAGATAAACATGGTGTTCAACAGTCAGGAGGTTGTTGATATATTTGGCAACACTGATAATGTGATCTATGTTTAGCAGGAAGTGGATGCGTCATTCCATGGGGGCATAGGTTTTCTGAAAGTGATTGTTCTTTTTACAAGAAAAAGTTAGATAAGTCATTGAACCTTAAATTCTCACTAAGAGTCTGAACATTTTTAATTTTTGTCATCTAAGGCTTTTTTTTTTTTTTTTTTTTGGTGCTTTTATTGGAATTTCAGATTAATAGTTGGGCTTATTCTCAGAAGCAACCAGTACTAACTGAAAATAAATGCAAACCTGGTTGCTTCTGACTCTTGAGGGTGAAATTAATACAACGAGAAAAATGGAGGGGCTTGTTATCTGAGTATATTTCTTTATTGTTCATCAGTCACAGTTTTTAGTGTTTTCATTTTCATTTGTAACCTGCAAGTTTAAAAACAAACAGAAAAGAACCTCAAATCTTAAGGTTCTTTTTCTGTTTCTCTCCCTAATATGTATTTATCTATCTATTTATCAATTAATCTGCCTACCTGCCTATCTACCTCTCTCTCTCTCTCTACATACACATATGTACTATATTTAGACTATATATGTATAATACATATGTATATGTATATTTAGTGTATATGTATATTGATGTGTATATTTGGACTATACATAGTCTAAATGTAGTACATATATGTATGTATGTATACTATATATGCATATTTATACACATATACAGTCTCTTTATATATGCAGTCCTGAAGAAAGGATTAGAATATATTTCATCAAATAAAATACTAAAATACTTTGGACATAAAAGGGCATAAAGTCTGAGATATGGAATGTCTTGTAATGTCCAGCTGAGTCCTACATATCCTCAGTGATAGGATTTCAAGCATTTCTCTTGGGAAGTCATTCCATTATCTAATAGTTTTCATTGGGAGGAAATTTTTCCCGATAGGCTTAATGTTCCTCTTCTCAACTGATTCCATTAAACCTAATTACCCCTTCCTAAAGCTGAGCAATTCCTCTCGTAGTGGCATTTACCCTGTTTTAATAGTGGAAAGCAACAATTAGCTCTTCAGCTGTCACAAAATCACTGTATTTTAAACTCTTTTGATGTTTCTTCTTAAATGGTATACATACATGCATATGTATATGTGTATCATACATACAACTAGTCACCAAATCGGCTTTAGCATTTACTTAATACCAAAATCACATCAGTATTTCAGATGTGCTTACATGATAAGACATTATTGACTTTTCTCTTATAAATTCTTTATGTCCACAGGTGGCCACTAACAATATAGTAGCCTTCACTCACATTTTATAAAAATGGGTTATAGGTGGCGAGCCACAACTTAACAATCTAGCCTCTGTGAAAGTTAGCTTATGTCTATAGTTTGGGCTGGTGAAGATTCCAAGAAAAAAATGCCTCTGACCCCATTCAGTTCCATCAAGAAAGGGAATTTTGTTCTATGGGGGAGATGGATGTTTTTACTTACTCTCTAGAGAGGGGCATTTAAAATCACTTTAAGTTGTTGGAATCTATAGCCGGCATTAACATGGCAGGAAGCTTAGTGATTTTTAAATTATTTACAAGTAAAATCCCCACCGCCTGTAGTTTTTATTTTTAGAGTGTCCAGTTTAGGATTTTAATGCCGAGAAAGTGAAACTACGCTTGCTCTTGTCATCTTCTTCCTTTGACCTTCCCCCTTCGCCTCCCCTTCCCTCCTAGTGCTATGCTCCTTCCTGTTTCCTTTCCTACCTCAAATCCCATTACCCACCGCCATACCTTTTTTCCTTCTTTCTCTGACTCTGATTTTTCTCAGTTGTCTCTTAATGAGGTTTATTTGTGAGCCTCAAACCTCATATTATTGTTCAGTCTTTGGGTATCCTCCATGCTGAGGGATCCTTCCTGGGCCAGTTAATGATGAATTTAGGGTCTGAAAGAAGGATCTTTCTTGTTGCCCTCAGGTCATTTCTGTAGCCTAGTGTGGTTAGCATACTAGATGAATCTGGACTACTTGGAAAAGATTTCCTAGAAGCGTCTGTGGACTGACTGTGCTCCTCCCAAATTCATATGTTGAAGTCCTAATCCCCATCTTGATGGTATTTGGAGGTGGGGCCTTTGGGAGGTATTTAGGCTTATATAAGATCATGAGGTTGGGGACTACGTGATGGAATTAATATCCCTCAAAGGAAAGGAAGAAACATAGGAGCTTTCTCTCTCTCCATGCTCTGGTACTGAGGAAAGACCATATAAGCACACAGCGAGAAGGTAGTTATCTACCAGGTAGGAAGAATGCCCTCACCAAGAACCATATCAGCCAGTACCTTCAGTATCTTGATCTTAAACTTCCCAGCCTCCAGAACTGTGAGAAAATAAATGTCTGTTGTTGAAGCCACCCTGTCTTTGGTATTTTGTTGTAGCAGTCCAAACTGACTAAGACAAAGTATCTTCTTATCAAAGATCGGACTTTATATTTTTACTTGTGTTAATATTTCATAATCCCAAAGTTCTACAACTTCCATATAACAAAAAATTTGATTTCAGTACAATGACCTTGTAAGTATCTTGTTTATAATAAGCCTCTTTAAAATATATTCAGTAACATTGCTCTAATTAGAAAGAATTTAAAATATACAATGATATCTTAGGTATGTTTATGTTAAGTGAGAATTGATTTGTTTGTTTTATTTTGTTTTGAGATAGGGTCTCACTCTGTCACCCAGGCTGCTGGAGTAGAGCGACAGAATGCAGTGGCACGATTTAGCTCACTGCAATGTCAACCTCCTGGGCTCAGGTCCTCCCATCTCAGCCTCCAAAGTAGCTGGGACGACAAGCACACACCACCACACCAACTAATTTTTGTATCTTTTGTAGAGACAAGGTCTCTTTTTGTTGCCAGGCTGGTCTCGAACTCCGGGCTTAAGCCAGCCACCCATTTCAGCCTCCCAAAGTGCTAGGATTATAGGTGTGAGCCATTGTGCCTGGCTGTTGTTGTTTTTAGTCATGAAATATTCAACTTTGTCCAGCCATCCTGGGCTACTCTAACAACTGTAATTGCTTTATAACTACTTAGTTATGGATTTCTGAAATCTGAAATTGAGGCCATAAGCAGAAATGACTAAAATATAGAATTATTTCTCCTATTTTATTTGTTCATCTAGCTATTGGAACTGTATCATTAAATTTAAAGGTGGGAACTATTATGAACAACAAGTTAAATTATTTCAACCAAAACCACTTAACAGGTATGTTGACTGTTAGTCATTACCAAATCAGCTAAGAAAAAATAGTTTTATTTCCACTTTGTTGATTCAACAAATAATTTTCATATTTGTAATTCCTATTGACATTCACAGATCCCTAGGATCTCTATTATCAGACACGTCGTTTGTGCCTGTGATTATGTCTTCATCTGTGCCTGTCTTTGCCCTTTCCTAGCTGAATGTCCTTGAAAAAGTCATTTGGCCTTTTTGTGTCTGTTTCCTAACCATGAGATGGAAAAATACACAGAGTCAAATGTGTGAAATTGTTTACAGAAATTAATTGAAATAAGCACTTTGAATACTATCAGACCATAGTAAATTCTATGATGATGACGACAGATCTAGTTGAGAGCTCATTTGCTGGCAGCATCCTAAATAACTCTGCTTCATGGAAGAAACGCTCTGTAAGTACCAAAGATTAAGATCCTTGGTTTAAGACTCAAGGAATCTGTTTACAAGGTAAGTAAGCAAGAGAACAATAACAAAACATAGTTTATACAAGTCCCATTCAATCACAATCTTATCTTTTCAATTTCAAGTCTATCCCCTTTAAGTTTCCATGACACAAATATCAACTGACATACACACAAGGTGACTCACCTTCTTCCCATTAAACCAGGTTGAGATTAAAAACAAACAAGCAAACAGCTGGAATGTGGCACGTGGGTCAGACCCTTCTGAGTCCAGTTGGGTAACTCAGCAGAGATCAGAAGGATTTTCAAAAACCAACAACCAATTGGCACGTATCTTCAGGCATGCTTGAAGTCTGTGGGGCCAAATGGTGGAGTATCCTGGCAGAGCCAAAAAGTCTTCTTTTATGACACAGAAAAGAAAACTTCTTTCAAAGTAGTTATGCAACCCAGGAGAACACAATGCATCCACTGTGTGTGTCCTGGGACTGTCTATGAACACGTGAGTTCTATATTTTTGTCTTCTGTAAACTTCAGCATTGATGATGAACGTCATTTCAAGTAAATATCCCACTACTTTATCTCTGTAAAGACATCCATAAAGAATGTAAGTTATAATTTCTTTATTCATTTTTCTGGTTAGAGAAGGCATTTCTATTTTAATGATCAATTATTATATTCTGAATTTGCCACAAGTCTCTTTTTCATATTTAAACACTAGTTTTTTGTTTTGTTTTGTTTTTTAAATTCTTAAGATAAACAGAAAAGTCAAGGTTAGAAAATGTTCAAAATAATTGCTCACCTTGTAAAATCTCATTAGGGAAGTAGTTTTGCTTATTTCATATTACTGACATTTCTCAATTTCAGTAATCATTAATATTTTTAAAGCTGCCAGCAGATAGGTACAATGCTCCTTTTAAGTGTTATTCCCATCAAAGACATGTTTCGATTACCTCTTTCACTCTTTGTGTCATTTCTCTATTATTTTGAAAATATTACTGATGCCTTCAAGTTCATTTGTATTCTGTAAGATTCTCCTTGTATCCAAGCAACTCCATCTGAAAAAATAATTTGTTTTTTTAATTAGCGATATATTCAGAACAAAACCCTGCATATACTTATGATTTTTTGGTAATAATTTCCATGATACTAATTCCCCAGAAAGGGATTTGCACTTCACGAACAGTGATTTCCTTTGAAACCTTCTCTGGTCTATGTCACTACAGTTATCTAAACAATTTAGATGTTCTTTTCTTGACTAAACTTCTAAAAAATTTTGATTTTGTTCTGTTTTTAGAAATGATACACATCATCAGATAATTTGTAAAACAGAAAATATGTTAAAAAATAAAAACTTCCTTAAATAACCATGAGATAATCAAGGTTGTAGTAGACTGCCAAATGAATTATACAAACTCCAGAATTACTTCGGAATTAGACAGATAACCAAAGAATCTGTGGGGCACTTTGATGAACTCAAGTGAATCCTTATATTCGTCTTTACTGAGAAAACTGTTGGGAATTATTTCACTTCCACTTTTTTTTTTTTTTTTTTAAATATAAAGCGTATCCTTCAGAGTGTCACATGCAGAAATATTTTTACGCATGTATATGTACTGTTAAGTACATAATACACCTATGAGACCAACAATGGCCAGTAGTTTAAAGAACTGTCCTTGGGGCGAAGGGGAGGAATGTGTGGCTGGAGACTTAGTTTGGCATGACTGAGAAGCACCCAAGCGGAGTGAGGACGGTCGCGTCAGCTGCAGCCAGGCGGCAGTTCTGGTACTTCTCGGTCATGACATTCAGGGTCAGGTAACTGAAGTCTCATCAGCCAAAATGGGATAATAGTGGTAATATCTCTCTCATAATATTGTCACAAGAATTGCATATACTCATATTCACAAAATAAGTAAAATGCTTTCAACAGTGTTGTGAAGTTATGTCCTATGCAGGTATTTTACTGTAATTGACTTTATTTTTGTTTTAGAGCAGTTTTGGGTCCACAGGAAAGTTGAGTGGAAAGTAGACAGTTTCCATATCTCCCCTGCTCTCACACATGCACAGCCTGCCCTGTGGTCTACATTCCCCTCAGACTGGTACATTGGTTTACAATAGGTGAACTACATTCACACGTCATCGTCACCCAGAGTCCAAGTTTGCATTAGGCTTCGCTCTTAGGTTGTACATAATGAGTTTTGACAAATGTATGATGACATTTATTTTAATAATGAAAGTGGCTTGGTTGTTAGGGACTAGATTGTGACACTTCTGTTACAAATACGAAGAAAGTTGGGAGATTGTTAATGAAATCCCTTTCTAGAAGAAAATTATAGAAAATGTGCTGGGTCTGCAGACTTATGGGTCTCCCTCCAGTCCCTGAACTGCCCACTGAAAGTTATGATGAAGACAGTCACTTGGTGGTTAAACGTGCATGACCTAATGAAGGCAAGAAAATGTGGTTTCTGTAAGAGGAAATCCTGTAACTGGACCATGATGGTTCTTTGTAAGGTCACCACATAGGGAGAAAGAAGTGGAAAAAATTTAAACTTTAGAAAAAGTAAAAAGTCTTTAGTAAAGATAGAATTTTGCTGTTATGGTATGTTGTAGGAGGCGCCAGTGACATTTTGCTGAATTGCTTATGGTGAATTCTAAGAAAAAATACAAGGTATTATTTTGAAGGAAAGGGGAATGCTGGCATGGAGCTCCCCTGGAAGGAGAAGAAGCTGAAAACATAAATAGAGAAAAATCAATTTGGATAAATTCATAAATCATTGATTTAGAATTAATGTATAGAAGACAGAGTTGGTAGGCTGGGAGCAGTGGCTCACATCTGTTATCCCAGCACTTTGGGAGGATGAGGCGAGTGGATCACTTGAGGTCAGGAATTCGAGACCAGCCTGGCCAACATGGAGAAAACCTGTCTCTACTGAAAATACAAAAGTTAGCTGGGCGTGGTGATTCGTGCCTGTGGTCTCAGCTACTCAGGAGGCTGAGGCACGAGGAGAATCTCATGAACCTGGGAGGCATAGGTTGCAGCTGAGATTGCACCACTGCATTCCAGCCTGGATGACAGAAGTGAGACTCTCTCAAGAAAAACAAAAGATAGAGTTGGTTATTTGCACCATAGTGTAATATCTGTACAAATACAAGCAATGTCTTTATCTTGCATGTAGATACCTCTCCACAGGCTACCACGTGAATCTACAAAATGTGCCTTGTCCCAGTCAGCTGGAGCAAAGCCATATAAAATAGGCCTAGTTCAGACAGTGTTCTAAAAAGAAAACTACTAACAAAGGGGCTTGGATTCCTTGGGATATCAAAAATAAAATTAGTTTATTCAATTGTAATTGCTTATTTAAAATGGCAGAATCCCCCTTAGAATTGAAAGTGTTCATTAATTTATTCAGCAAATATTTATTGAGCACCTACTACATGCCAGGTGGTCACAAGTTTAAAAGTAAGCAATATAGACAAAGCCCATGCCCTCTTCTAGCTAACAGAAAATAAATACTGAGTGAAAGAATAAAAGAGAATTATGTGCAGGTTATACACTTGACAAGCATAAATGTACGTAACAGCTTTGGAATGTTCTTTGATGAAGTTCTGATATACCTTACCCATTTTTCTCCATTAAGCATGTGGTGAAGACACAGCCTGACCAGTAAGACTGTCTGTGTTCTGATATGATCTAGGTTTCTTTTCTTGTATTGACCAAAAGGTGTGAACGTGTGTTGCATGGGATGTGTGTATATTTGTGTGTGTGTGTGCATGTGTGTGTGTGTGAGAGCATGTACACTTTTGTGTCATTCTTCTCAAAATGTAGCACATGAACTGGAATTGAAGAAGAATTAGAGCTTTTGATTACTATTTGGATTATTTTCTTGGTCTTTACGTATGCAACTGTTCAAGGCTCAATATAAGTTTGGTCTTTTTCATATAATGTTGTGCAGCAGACTTTGCTTCCTTATAATATGTTATGTGACATGAGGCTCATTTGCTTTCACTATTATCCCAGGAAATGCTAGCATCTTTCTTGTGAGTATTCTGTGTCCTGAGTTTCCTACTGTGCAGCAGTGTAAGGAGAGTAGGGCAATGTAAACTTCTTCGAGAATCACTTCCTGACTGATTGGCGTCTGAGAAGAAACACGATCTGGAGCTTTGCAGAGCACCAGGACTCTGCCTGTGAAACACTATTAAATCCACTATTACCGTCCTCCCTTCCACCCTTCCCCCAGGACTCAAAGGTGGCGTTCCCACTTAACTCTTTCATGCCCAATACTATGGAGGGCACACACTGCCAATGTCTGCAATGAATCATATGTTTTCAGAATCATTATTTTGATCACTTATATCCTTTCTTATTAAAAATGTCTGTGCAGTTCCTAAAGAGGAAAGGGGTGAGGGAGGAAAGTTGCAATTTAGAGGAACTGTGTAGTTGTTTTACTTTCTTTCTTTTGTTTAATCATCACATTTAATATTTCCTTATAATTCACATTTTAAAGAAAACAAACCCAAGGCTCAGAGAGGTCAACTTATTTGCACACATGGCATGGCTAAGAAGTGGCAGGGGCTGGATTAGAATCAAGGCATTTCTGACTCAGAGCCAGTGATTTTTCTACTACATACAGTAAGTTCCACCAAGTGGAAAATTAAGGTCTTAATAATACCAGCCAAGAAACACTGCATTAATTATAATGAATGTTTTATGTGGGGTAGTTTTTGGGTCTGAATCATGTGCATCGTTGCCATACATGTTTTATTTTATTTATTTTTTTACTTTATGTGGAGACATCGGGGTTTATTAAGCACTGCCTCCAAGACTGAGGATCAGATGGTTTAAAAAAAGATGATATTTGAATGTGTAAATATTTGTTTTAGAATACCTGGAGATAGTCTTTTTTTCTGTCTTTCACCTAACCTTTCTTCCACATCTTAATTACACATTTTTTTTTATTGAGGCAACAAATTCCTTCCTCCTTAGATCTGTGCCCCACAACAACCCGGAGCCCAGAACATAAACAAAGACACATTTGGAAGCTCCTGCAGAGAGACGTATATCCAAGATCAGCAGATCCTGCAGTTTGCTGTTTCCTCTTCCCCCTCCCCAGATGCAGGCTTATGGAAGTCTCCCTGAGGCAATGCATGTATGGTTTCAGGGAAAAGACTGAAAACCGTGGCTGCTGCTGTTAGTATTAGATGGCTGTAAATGAATAAATGGATAATAACAGCTAGGAAGCTCACTGACGGTATTCCAAGTATTAATAAATGAGTGCAATTGACACAGTTTGACACCAACACTTTGGAATTTATGACATGTAAAAGGGGAGGATATGAATCTGCCACTTTCAACTTTTTAATATAATTGGGATGCCTGAAGCCATTATACCATCTGTAAGCTTCCCGTATTAGCCCTGATTTGCTCCTGAATGTCCACAAATCCTGGGACTTCATATAAAAGTTTAGAAAGGAGTTCAGCATTGTAGCTTTTCTTTTAATATCTGAAACTTGTTATAGCATGTGTTGCTGTTTCCAGGCAGTTTAGTATCATTAAAGCAAACACCATATAAACCTGACTTCCTATTTTTAACATTGTAGAATTCTATATTAAATGCTATGAACAAAGAAACACATCAGATGAATACTTTTTCCTTTAAAATGAAAAACTCCCTTAACCAGGATGTTCAGAACCCTCCCAAAATGGACTTGTTTTCAGCTTGTTCATCTTTTCCACCTCCCTACTGCTTTTTGAAAGTTTCATGTCCATTTTTGGTGACAATTTATTATTTGAAGTCATCTTCCAAGGGCAGGAAATATCTTTGTAGAAAAGAGTCTGAAATAAACTTCATGTGCAAAACAAACGTATCACAGACCAGTAGAGACAGTTCCTAAGCAGATTGCGTTCTAAAAGTTTGCCTAAAAGAATGTTGTTTGGAGCCTGGAACATATTTTTCATGGAAACATTATAGATGGCTGTTAAGTTCTAAGGTCAGTGCTTTGAGGCCATGTGACCTGTGAAGTAATTGGACCGCAAAACTGCATTTTTAAAATACCACTTTGTGATAATTTAGGATACTATTGTGGTAACATCACACATTATAACATTGAATCCAGAGCTACTGCATAGCATCATGAGCATGATAGTTTAGGTTCCAGTCACACTGATCCCCTTGTTATTTCTCAACAAGGAGTAAGGACTGTGATGTCAGCATACAAATTAGGAGAGCGTGTGTGTTTAATGATGACTGTAGTCTGTGCAATGATCAAGTCAATATCAAGTCATGCAGTTTGGAGTACCTCTCCTGTCCCACTTTTTAAATATACATGTTTAGGTAAGAGTCTCAAAGCATCAACATTTTTTGTTGGGTCTTTGTTGTGATTCATCACCATGTGATCCTGGGGCAGCGGATGTCTTGATAGGAAAATATTAATAGTGCACAGCTGGTACATTTCCTTTCCTACTTTTACTTTAATTGCCCTGTGCTTCTCTTGGGTTCCCTGCACCCTCTTTTTCTCTCACTCTCTTCCCACTCAGTGGTAGGGTCTAGGGCTTTAGAACACACCAGACAACCAATCTTGATTTAAGCAGACTACTTAGGGGATTCTGATGCACACTAAAAGCGACTCGCTGGACTGGAACGTGTGCCTATAAAAGGTATCCTGGCCCCTATTGCTTCACCAACAATCAGCTAATTTGTTGTTGGCCTATTCCACCTTCTACATTTTCCACTGTCGTAAATTCTTCGGCTACTGTGACTGAACATGCTGGAGAGCGACCTTTCTTCTCTTAGCCTTGTAAAGACGTAAGTCTGGTTAAGAGACTGTTTTCGTCCCACTTTATTACTTGTAGGCTCCTATAGTAAAAGACCATTCTTTCCCATATTTGCCATCTTTACCGTTTATACTCAAGATGGGGGTTAGAAGCCAGACAGTAGATAATGAAAAGAATGATAAATCATTGAGTGGTTGAAAACTAACACAAACATTTGATTACATTTCTAGCTGTAGTACATCAGCAAATCTCAGTTCCTGAGTAGGTGAAGGTTGAATTGCCCACGTGAGGAAAAGCAGGCGACTGAGCACTGCTCTGGGAGTCGGATCAGTAGGAGCCTGATCACAGAACAGGGCTGTATGAGCACCAGAGTTTGTGGAGAAAAGGGCAAGGTGGAAAGACATCTTACTAGTTTTTCAGTCCCTTTTGACTTTTAGAGGCAATTCTGGTGAGGGCTCAGAAAGAAAAGTAGAAAGCCGAGGAGAAAGCTCCATCGTTTTAGAGAACACATAAATAATCATGTACAGGATGTTGGTGGAAATATGGATGTTAAGGATTATTTTGATGAAGCTTCAGACAGAAATGAGTTTTCCCAGAGGTCTCTTTTAAAGACTCAAGGCTTCTCCCTCTTGGTCATGTCTCAGCTAGTCTTAAAGCACTCAGAATCCAGCATGTCATCAAAGAAAATTTATGGCTATTTTACCAATCATAGAGACAATTTAAGTAAAGAGGAGTCAATTAAGCATTTGTAATATTTGCTTTTTAAACTGTGGCAGCAAAATCATTTTAGTGGATCATCATTCACATTAAAAATAGAATGAAAAAATGGAACATAATAAAGTATATAAAAGTGGTACAACTTATATTTATTTTAAGGATCTTTTATTTCCTTCCTTCCTTCCCTCCTTCCTTCCTTCCTTCCTCTCTCTCTCTCCCTCCCTCCCTTTCTCTCTTTCTTTCCTTTCCTTTCTTTTCTTTCTTTCTTTCTCTTTCTTTCTTTCTTTCTTTCTTTCTTTCTTTCTTTCTTTCTCTCTCCTTCATTTCATTCTTTCTTCTTTCTTTCTTTCTTTCTCCTTCCTTCCTTCCTTCCTTTCTTTCTCCTTTCTTTCTTTCTTTCTTTCCTTCCTTCCTTCCTTCCTTCCTTCCTTCCTTCCCTCCTTCCCTCCTTCCTTTCTCTTTCTTTCTTTCTTTCTTTCTTTCTTTCTTTCTTTCTTTCTTTCTTTCTTTCTTTCTTTCTTTCCTTCCTTCCTTCCTTCCTTCCTTCCTTCCTTCCTTCCTTCCTTCATTCCTGCCCTTTTTCTCTCTCCTTCCTTCCTTCTTTCCTTCCTTCCTTCCTTTCTCTCCCTCCCTCCCTCCTTCTCTCCTTCCCTCCTCCCTCCCCCCTCCCTCACTCCTTTTTTCCTTCCTTCCCTCTTTTCTTTTCTCTCTTTCTGATATAAATTTATATTCTGGGTCATGACATGTGATGGTAAATGTGATGTGTCAACTTCACTGGAGCACAAGATGTCTAGATATCTGATTAAACATGATGTCTGCACGTGTCTGTGAGAGTGTTTCTGGAAGAGATGAGCATTTGAATTGGTAGAATGAGTAGAGCATACAGCCCTCCCCAAGGTATGTGGGCATCATGTAATTTCTTGAGGGCCTGAATAAAACAAAAAGATGAAGAAGGTTTGAGTTCACTCTGCCTGACTGCTTGAGCAGGACAACTGTTTTCTCCTGGTTCTGGTGTTGCTGGTTCTCAGACCTTCAGAATCTATAATATCGGCTGTCTGACTTCCAGGCCTTCAAACTATTCCACTGCTTTTCCTGGGTATCCAGCTTGCAGATAGCAAATCATGGACTTCTCAGTCTCCATAATTATGTGACCCAATGCCTTATGGTAATTATAATACAGTAGCCTCCCCTTATCCACAGGGAAATATGTTCCAAGACCGTTGGTGAATGCCTGAAATTGTGAATAGTACTGAAACCCATTTACACTATGTTTTTTCCTGTACTTACATACCTGTGCTAAAGTTTAATTTATAAATTAAGCACAGTAAGAAAGTAACAATAACTAATAATAAAATAGGTAAAGGATAACAGGCCGGATGTGGAGGCTCCCGTCTGTAATCCCAGCACTTTGGGAGGCCAAGGCGGGCAGATCATGAGGTCAGGAGATCGAGACCATCCTGGCTAACACGGTGAAACCCCGTCTGTACTAAAAATACAAAAAAAATTAGCCAGGAGTAGTGGTGGGCACCTGTAGTCCCAGCTACTTGGGAGGCTGAGGCAGGAGAATGGTGTGAACTCGGGAGGCAGAGCTTGCAGTGAACCGAGATCTTGCCACTGCACTCCAGTGTGGGTGACAGAGTGAGACTCCATCTCATTAAAAAAAAAAAAAAAAAAAAAAGTATAACAATATACTACAGTAAAAGTTATGTTAATATGGTCTCTATGTCTCTCAAAATATCTTATTGTACTTTATTCATTCTTCTTCTTGTGATGAGGTGGGATGATAAAATGCCTGTTTCTGAGATGAAGTGAGGTGAATGACATTGGCATTGTGATGCAGTGTTTGGCTACTGTTGAAAACTAATTAATAACTTAGGAATTGTTTATTTCTAGAATATTCTATTTAATATTTTTGAATTGCAGTAGGTTGCAGGTAATGAAAAGCAAGGAAAGCAAAACCACAGAGGAGAGGGGACTACAATAATAATAATAATAGAATCTGGAAGAGTTTTGAGGTGCATGCTAGCAAAAGCCAATGGTTTTGTGAAGAGAGTTTTAAAGGCAACTCTGGTAAGACCTCAGAAACAGAAGAGGAAAGCCGAAGAGAGAGGTTCATCTTCTCATAGAACACTTAAATAATAACGTAAAGAATTTTGGTGGAAATATGGTATTCATCTGCAAACCAGGAGGTTGGCCTACACCAGAAATTGACTTGGCTGGCATCTTGATCTTGAACTTTCCAGCTTCCTGAACTGTGATAAATGAATTTCTGTTGTTTAAGCCATTCCTGTCTATGGTATTTTCGTTATAGCAGCCTGAACTGACTATGACACAATATAAAATGCATCTCTTACTAAGGGTCTTGATCAAAAAGTTAGAAAACTATTGGTCTGCACATATGGTTTATTTCAGATATATAAAGTTGATCCTATTTTAGACATGGGTCAGAGAAATAGTGTGTAGAGATACACATTATATTCTGTCAGGTTATATTTCTGCAATATGGGCTAGCCTCCTTACGGGGACAGTGGCTGGTAGATTTAGGTCATGTAATTAAATGTCTAAACTACCCACAGGCATCCAGAAGATAGAGCATTTTTCCTGTTATGTCATGCTCTCTCTGTAAAAACAAAACTCTGTTAAATCAACAAGCAGCACTAGTAAGTAATTAAGTCATTATAAAAATAATACCCAATTAGAAAATACTTAAATAAATATACCAGTATAATTAGATACCTTCTCATTAAACTTCAATTATCTTTAGCCTAATCCCAATTTTTTTTTTCTCCACAAATCAGAAGCTTTCAATCTGAATCATTTCATTTCCCCTTTGGGCTTGTCTACCATTTTTGTATTTAGCTTTCTTCTTTTATGACTTTTTTTTTCCTCAGAAATCTTTATGGTTTTCTCTTCTGCATGACCTTTTGCTATAATCAGAATAAGAGAAATCTGAATCCCTTGTGATGGCCTTTCTCTAATAATGAGTAATTTTCTTCCATATAACTACTTTTTTTTCCTCAGTCCCCTTTGAAGCCTGAAGCAAGTATAAAAGCTAATTTGAAATTAGCACACAATTGCGTTCCTTATTAGTCTCTATAGTCATTTTTGCAGATGTATAGTTTGGCCTGAGTCATGGACCCCTGACAGAAAATTGCCTTTTTTTTTTCTTTTAAAGGTCCAAGCTTATATATATTTTTAGAACATATTAGAACATTGCTCAAAGCATAACATGCTGTTTAAGCAGATATATGAATTGATGCCTTCATAGTTAATGCACTTAACAATCTTCCTTTTTATTCTACGTGACTTTCAAGGAAATATTACATTACTCTAAACACATGCCTTTCAAAATTAATGGTAAAATACTTCACGGTAAATATGTCTTGATCAAGTACAACCTTCTATGGGGAAGGCATTTCAAAATAGCATTGGTATATAGAAAATGTCAGTGAATTGCACCAAGCTTCTTTTCTAGAAGTTTCTTCTTGAATTATCTATATACATATTTTAGCAGTGACATTTTTAGCCAACTCAGTCACTAGTTCCTACATCAGGAAATTTTACCCTAGGGTCCATTTACCACCTAAAATTTTTTTTTTTTTTTTTTTGAGATGGAGTCTTGCTCTGTCGCCCAGGCTGGAGTGCAGTGGCCGGATCTCAGCTCACTGCAAGCTCCACCTCCTGGGTTCACACCATTCTCCTGCCTCAGCCTCCTGAGTAACTGGGACTACAGGCACCCGCCACCTTGCCCGGCTAGTTTGTTTTGTATTTTTTAGTAGAGACGGGGTTTCACCGTCTTAGCCAGGATGGTCTCGATCTCCTGACCTCGTGATCTGCCCGTCTCGGCCTCCCAAAGTGCTGGGATTACAGGCTTGAGCCACCGCGCCCGGCTACCATCTAAAATTTTATGTGCAATGCATGAGTATTTATTTGGGGAAAGTTGCTACCATTTTTTATGACTTCTTTTTTTAATATGGTATAATATATAACAAAATGCATAGACCTTTAAAGGTGATTTCTAAGAGTTGTGTCAGTTGTATACATTTATGTAGCTACAACTGAAAACAATACAGAAAAGATCTCTATCACCCAAAGTTGTCTTGGGGCCTTTTTCAATCAATTTCCCATCCACCACCCAGTGCAGCTGCTTACTGATACTTGTCACTATAAATTACTTTTGCCTATTCTTGAACCTCATCTTAGTGGAATCTTACAGTATATAATACTCATTAGTGTCTAGTTTCTGATTTTTTGAAATTCATCATATTATTGCTTCAATCAATAATTAACTTCTCTTTAACGTTGAGCGGTGTTCTCCCATATGAATATCACACAATTTGACTATCGTTTTATCTATTCATGGACCTCTGGCTTGCTTTTGCATATTGTAAATAAAGTTGCTATGAACACTCTTGTCCATGTCTTTTTGTGGACATTATCTTTTAATTTTGGGGGAGTAAGTAACTAGGAGTACAATTGCTAGGTCATCAGATAGGTATTTTAACTTTATTAGAAACAGATCTGCAGCTTTTAATAAACTCTTAAAGGGACCTTGCATCCCAAAACTTAAAGTAGCCCGGCTTTTAGGGCACCTATACAAATGTCTTTGTTTATTTTAAAATATTTTCTCATTTCTCTTTAAGCCTCAGTTACAGACTCAGTAAGGTGAGTGCTAGACTCTGCCTTATGCCTATATGCATTAAGCTATCGGTACAAGTTGAAATTATTTAAAATAGTTTTTGTAGATACGTGGATAGTAGATTAATCACAATAGCTAAATTCCACTAGAATGTAAATTTCCTGAGGGTAGAGACATTTCCCTATTTACCGCTGTAACCCAAGCATCTGAGATGCTATCTGCATGGATCAGTTCAATCAATATGTGCTAAATGGAAGAATGAAGTATCAGCCATATGCTGGGAAGCATTCTAATCACTTTATATATAGTGTTTCACTTAATCCTTCAGCCAATCTTTGAGGTAATTCCTTTTATTACTCCCTTTTAAGTGGAGAAATTAGGCACAGAGAAGTTAGGCAATATGCCTATTGTCACATAGCAAATAAGCCCGGATTTGAATACAAGTAGTTGTCCTTCCAAAGTCGGTGACTCTTAGCCAGGGAATTCAGAAAAACTGCATTGCTTGTGTGTCTCTTCTTTTGTTTCAAGAAGCCAAACAGCTTTTATATTTGCTAATTGTATCACTTTCGAAGGAAGAGTCCTCAGTAGGAAATTCTGTGGATTGATATAGGATGGTGACTCTCATTTTCTTTCTTAAAATTAACTGGACTTTTCTTCACATTCTGATTTGTTCCCATAATGAGAGTTAGGGCCCCACTTCACTTGTATTATAAATAAAAGCCATGGAAGTCTATACATACAATCCCTGGATACTTTTGTTTTACTTTGTTTTGTTTCATTTTCACTCACATCAGGTTAAGCTGAAAGTTTTGATGTTTTTTAGAAGTAACTTTGAATCTAAATGCATGATGACTGTTATAAAGCCTGCCTTGTATGTCCCTTCATGGTGTCATACAGCTTAAGACATCGTGATGGGATGGCGTTGTTTTGACAATTGTTAGCTGTTCCTTATTTGTAAGTTTTTAGTAATGTGAGCTTCTGTCTTAGTCTTGCCATGGTCCCTTCTAGCTAGCAGAGAGGTTGAGGACAGGCTAGTGTGTTTTAATGAACCGGCTTTGTCAACTGAGCTGGCGTTTGCTTACACTCTAAAACAAATCACCTCTCACTATCTCTGAAACACTTCCTCAGAGCTGAATTTATGCCTCTTTTTATCTTGATAGGAAAATATAAACAAAAGATTCTGATTAATATTTATCTCCATGTAGCCAAACTAGAGCCAAATACATCTCAGAATGGCCCTTGTTGATGATATCACTCCTCCCAGTTATATTTGAAGGAGATTCCCTTTCTAAGACACGTGACTTCAAATCTCTCCACTGTATCATGCAATGCTCAGCAGCCTTCTGTGAGTACATTGGTGGCAGTTCTCTTTTTCTGGAATGAGCTAGAGACAAAAAAGCTTTTGAGGCTGGAAAACAGACGAGAAATTCGTTCATAAACCTACACCTGATAATCATCCATGCTTTTGCCACCAGTATTGCAAATTCTACGTCACAATTTTATGTTGCCTTACATCTTTTTGGCAGCGTGTCTTAACCATATATAAAATAATCTGTAGCAAGAAAAAAGTTATCAGTCCTTATGTTTTTAGCTTTGCTAATAAAGATAGTAGAAATGAGATTCTGTGAAATTATGTCCAGTTTTTTCCCCAAGGGTAGAAAACCAAACAGCCTGGAGATGATGAATATGTCTTCCCAAATGGCAATTGTCGCAGGTCTTTCTTAAGCAGCAGTCTCAAATAAAAGATCTATGAATCAAACAAATAACTTGTATTTTAAAAGAAATTTGCTACTCCCTCTTTCCTAGAGAACAGTCCTGAAAATAAAATCAGGGCTGTTCATTTTACTTAATACTCTCAAACACCAAACAAGGTTACAATTCCTTGCCTGACTATGATCCCCTGTAATTCCAACTAGCTCTGTGAAAGCACAGACCTGTTTTGGCATTTCACGTTTCTGCTGCTTCATCAAGGCCAGCTCCTTCACTGCAGGCTCTTACGACAGCACATAGTTCTCTCAACAGCCATGTTTTCAGTCCTCGTTTCAACAGAAGACTCTAATCTTGTGATTTTTCCGATGCCATACCAAATATAGATTTTGCTGACACTTCCCTGATTTTCTAGAATTTAAAACATTTCAAACAAACTTTTGAAGCAAATGATGACAATGTGTTTTTATGCTTACATAACCCATCTCGGTTATTTCAGACTCAAGATGGAATCCTAGCCCTGTATCAAATAGAAAACAAAACAAAACAAGCCAGTAAGTTGTCTTAGTCATCAGAGTGTGCTGTTTTCAAGTATTCAGCCTGGTTCTCCTACCACATAGGTAAACAGACTAGCAAAAGTTAATATGGCTGTTTCAAATTAAAGGCATTCAGATGCTGTTTTTTCTCGAATTTTTGAATGTGTTGTCTAACACACTGAATTTCTGTGCAGTGAAATGGAGAAACTTGATGAGAGGCTGTTGTCAGCTTTAGCCTGGAGATAAAGATGTGACCCAGTATACTTTTCTCAGGTGACTCTCCCCTTTACGGGGAGGACTGTGTGTAAGAACTGCTGAGAGCCAGAGGCAAAGATCTGAGCTGGGAGATTTAAGACCATGGTTGACTATACATGTAAAACAAAAACAGTAATTCACCAGGCATTTCTTCCCAACAACTCAAACTTCAAAATATTTAACAACAACAAAAACCAACATTTACATACTGGGTAATTTAACTTTTGATGTCTAGATATAGGTTTTATGTCTAGAATTATTTAAATTTGTAGGATAAAAGGTGATACTTTTAGTAGAGTTGTCTTAAGTCCAAATAAAATTGAGCAAAAGTTCAATAAAAGTATTTTACAGCAATTTAAGGTAGTATTTTTATTTAATTGTCTTTTCTATTTTTCCCATAAGACATTGAAGTACATCTAAATTATTATCCCCAATTTATACCTGAGACCGCTGAGATTCACTTGTCCAGAATACAGCCAATAGAGGTGTTGTCAATTTATCTAGTTAAATGCATGATTCTCTTGGGGAGGTCATATACTAAACCTCTCTGTCGTATCTTCCATTTTCTTTTTTCTTGCTTACTATATTTCTTTCAGTTCAGAAATATTTTCCTCCAACTCTCCTAAAATTAAAAACTTTAGATCTAGTTCCTAAGAAATTTATGTTATGTACAGGTGTATATGCTGGTGGTGGTTGCCAGTATGAGACAAAAGTCTTTGTTATCTCTGTTTGTAACATGGACCTTTTGAAGAATGGATGCAGTATAAGATGCTACTTTATTAGCTTTTTATGTAGAGATAATGAATGGGAGCATACATGACTATCATGGCTATTTATAATCATTCCTTTATACCCTTGAAAAACAATCACAAAGCAGTAACATACCATATATTCAGTGTTTTCTAATGTACTGACTCAGTGTAAGTTTCCTGAAGTCAACTAGTGTGCAATCTAATTAGAGTGTTACCCTGTATCTCTAACAGTTAATACAGAAATACAGAGTATATGATCATAGAGCATATGCAGAAAGTATGATTCTGTATGACATAGGGTGGCACTACAATTAGATTGCACACTAGTTGATTTCAGGAAATTTACATTCAAATTAAGGTCTTGTCTCTTTATGGCCTGAGCCAGAAGGGAGCCAGGCTCTGCCATAGACCTGTCCAACTGGGCTTGCCAGGCACAGGGGACTAACACCATAGTAGGGCAACTTGAGTGTTAGAACTAGTGGATGAGGTTCAAGTTTGGCACCAGGGACTTCCAGTTGGGCTAAATGAAGCGCAGAAGGGTAAACTAGACTTTAATCATGTCTTGAATCTGTCAGGTTGGTCACATTTCAGGGATTCTTTTGATGGGTGTGAAGTGACACACATTTCAATTGTGGAGTAGTACCTAGAGGGCAGGCTCTAGAGACAGTTTGACTTGCTTTGCATTGTATCCTGGATCATTCATTTACTAGTGATGTGAGCTGGGAAGAGTTACTTACCTTTGGAGCTTCAATTTCCATTTTAGTAAGCATCATAGGATTGCTATGACGATTAAAACATGTGGCTAAGCCATGTAAAGTGCTTGAAACAGTGCCTACAAAAGGGTGAGCACTCAGCAGAGCCTATTTATGATGATGACGATTGTTGTTATATTTCGTTTGGAGAGGCATAAATAACTGGCAAAAATTACCAAAGTAATCAAGAAGGAGTATATGCTTGAGGCAAATTGGTTCTCACCAGATTTTGAATGCTGTGATTATCTGAAGGACAAGACAGACATCCAGTTTACTTCATTGAGCCTACAGTAAGGAACAAAGGGAACAGATAAATTGGAAATATTAATACATTGACACTGTAGGTGAACCTTAGGGATGCCATTGAACAGACTCAGAGAGCAGTGTAGAAACTAGGAGGTTGTCTGGGTCTGGGGGCTTTGGTCTGATGAGGACTTATGCTGGGTCAAGTTGCCTGAGAAATACGACAGTTTGAGCCTGTGTGAGACGTGACAATATCTGGACCTCAACTCTAGATTGGTCTGAAAATTGGGATAGAATGAATGTGAGGCCTCGGTGTGTGGGTCTGGGAGGAATAAGGCAGGGGTAGGGGAGAGAGCTCAATTCTTTTCTACAAACACTAATCACTGTAAGCCCTCACAGGAGGAAGAATAAGTAAAGACTTGGGTAGTTAACTCTAACTATGGTGGGATCAGAGCTGAATTCTTAAATGATGCATGAGATTTGTGGGATGACTAAGCCCAGGAAAAAGGGAAGGGAAAAATGGTCAAAATCTCTGAGACTGGGATGAGAATGATGTGTATTTATGAGTTAGTGAAACTCTGGTCTGACAAATACAGAATTGAGATGGCACAATCCATGGGTAGGAAAGACTGGATTATGAGAGTATTTTACCAACCAGGTATTGAAAAGTGGATATGAAGGGGAAGGCAGAGGGAGTAATGAATTATTCTCAACAGAAGAATGACACTGTATTAGTTTGTTTGTACTGCTATAACAGAGTTCCATAGACTGGATAATTTATAAAGAAGAAAAATTTATTTCTTACAGTTCTGGAGGCTGGGAAGTCCAAGATCAAGGCACTAGTAAGATTGGTGTCTGGTGAGGGTCCAGTCCCCAATCCCGAGATGGTGCTTTGCATACTGCATTACATAAAGTAGAGGAAGGCTGTTTCTCACTTTGCAGAACAAAAGACAGAGGGAACCCACTTCTTTAGGTCCTTTTCATAGTGTCATTAGTGATGGTGGAGCCCTCATGACCTAAAGAACCTCCCATTAGGCCCCATCTTCCAACACTGTTGTAGTGGGGATTAAGTTTCAACATGAGTTTCAGAAGGAACAAAAACATTCAAATCACAGCAGACATATGACACAAAAAAAGAGGCATAACACATACATAAAATAGTGTTCAACAAAAAATTACTTTGAGAGGCAGAAAGAAAATGGAAAAATCATTTTCAGAACACCTGCTATGGGTCAACATGACATGTTTGATGTAATTTCATTTATAATTACAATCTTATGTTTAGGTGTTAATGGGACTTTTCTGTTGAAAAGGAAACTGAAGCTAAGAAAAGATAAAGTAATTTGTCCAACTCTTACTAGTGGCCACCGGTAAGAGGATGATATTGGTTTCAGATCCAGTTGTGCCCGATTCTAAAACATGCCTTTTCTTGTGCCATGCAGTGGCCCACAGTAGTGTAGAGGAGGTGGGGAGAAGCTAGAATAATCCAGGCAATTAGGAATGCAAGTCCTGATAAAAAGTAGCTTCCCCACCCGCCCCCGCCACCCCTTCCAGCATGGTTTATGCCTCTGTTGTTGCTAATCCCATTCATCTTGTACTTTGGAGGTTCTTACAATTGTCTTATCCTTACTCTCCTTACTTCTGCTGTTTCTTATAGTTGCATTCCTGGTGCTCTTTGCACAAAGTGATTTAACACAAATCATCAAAGGGTACTTTTTAAGTGGGATGAATGCACCATCTGTGAAAAGCAAGCAAGGAAAACTCTGGAAGCAGACCAAACTGGTTTTATGCTATAGATTCCTCACTTACCAACTTTGTGATTTTGGCCAAGACACACAATTTTTTTTTTTTTTTTTTTTTTTTTTTAGCGTCTCAGTTCCCTTGTCAATAAAATATATGAGAGTAAGACATCAACACATCATACACTGAATTGTGGTGAGGAATGATGTCACATATGTCAGTCAAAGTGCTTGACTCATATAATGGAATCATACATTTTGTTCTCTTCTCCCTTCCTTTGCACTATTCCTTTGAATTGAACTATTAAACATTTCAGAGAGTATCTCATAGAAGAATATAAGCACATAAAGAAAAATAATAAAAAGTTAACTGCATTAGAAAATTCAAATAAATAAGGAGAATAGTTTGATTGATGATCATTCTACAAATCACGGTTAATGATGCTTTGTCCCAAAAGCCATGTTATTAGCTTTTAGGGGAAGCTTCAGTTCATAACCTGTACATTCATTAAACCCCAAAAAGGCAAATGGATTGCACTCAAAAGTCAATAGACTGAATAAAATCACTTTTTAAGGAACATTTTCTATTTGTTATTGGTCCTTTTGGACCTCAAAGATAAAGGATACTACTTATATACTCATTTATACAATAATGAGAATGATAGGTAATATAATGGATGAGAGAATCAAGATGAAAAATTATTTCAATAGGCTTAAATAATGGACCAAAACTAACAAGATAAAATTTAGCAGGAATCAAAGTTGAGTCCTACATTGGGGTTTATGCTATTAAATTCATATTACAGAAGAAAAGAGATATATGTAGAAAATAATTCATATGAAATCTATAAATCAAATCTTAGTATTGTAGTTGACCAACACTTAATGTGCTTATCCTATGAAGTGATTGTGAAAAATGAAAAATAAATAGAGCATGAGATGGAGAGACTAAAAATGAAACTGAGTCTGGTGGAAGATTATAAAAATGATTTAGACTATTTTTTCTTGTAGGAATTGTCTTATTAATATCATCCAGTTGAGTACTTACTTATACCAATCAAGTATTTTAATTTTAATGCTTATCAGTGTTCCTGAAGTTTTTGAGCTGATAGATGTGCTTTCTCTCTGTCCCTGGGTGCAAATCTACTCTCTGTCCACTTGCTGGATTTTAGTTGAATGCTCCGCTTCAGCTGCCCAGTGATGGCACAGAAGTTTGGGATGTGAGATGCAAAGATAGTTTTTTTGTGTGTGTGAGTATCTAGGGATGTGAGAGATGCTGTACAGGTTACAACCATGGAAAACAAAATTTCCTATATGAGATTGTCCAAATGTCCCAGTCATCCCTTGACTCAGACATCTCCCTCCCACTCAAGTCCCTGAGATTCCGTGGCTCTCTTTGGTGACTCTTGCATACTCGGCACTCTGGGCCTGGAGAGTGCAGCTGTGAATGTTTGCTGCTTCTACAGTCACTGGCTGTTCCCCTGGTTAGGTAAGCATTATGAAGCTCTATATATACCCTTGTGATGGTGAGAGCCATCATTACCTGTTTTGGTGCTCAATGTGAGGCACCCTTAATAACTAACTCTGGACCCTACGCCAGTAACATGCTGCCATCTAGAGTTTTGTGGTTTACCATGGAACGTCTACTGGTTGGCTGTAGTCACCTCTCCCCATTGCCCCACCTCATGGCTTGTGGCTTTCAAAGTCAAAACACACACAGAAGTACATACACAAACAAAACCATTCAACATGACTTCTGACATTTTTCAGCCTTCAGAAGAGAACTATTAGAATGTGATGAAACTAATTGATTCTTTCCTGTTTTTGGCTATCTTATAGGGTTCCACATCTTGTGATCAGGGAGAGAAAGTCTTAGTATTATAGTGTTTTTCTCCTACTCTGGTAAAACTATATTAATATTTTTAGAATGCTTGTTGGGAAAAGATAATATTGGTATAGAAGTAATTTATAGTAAAGTTTTTCTGTTGGATTTTGTGTGATTGTGTTCATTGGGAGGGAGTGGGGGTACAGAGTAGCCCAAACTCCATGTACAGCACCAGGGTAATCCAGTTCTGTAGATCTTCTTCCAAAATGAAAGTATCTACCATATTCTTAAAGTCATGCACTTTCCTGGTGAAATGGGCAGTGGTGGTGGTGGTAGTGTGTGTAATCTCTGTTCTTGGACAATTCTCCTACTAAATTCCTTTCAGAACATTTGGTCAGGATCACTCTTTTCTGCTTTCTCAGCCAATGGATTTCTGTTGTTCATTAGCAATCCTAAAATATCAGGTTAAATAAACATAGATTACATCGGTGAACTTTTTAAAATTAACTTTTTATTGAACTCACTCATGATAATACACAGGAGTATTTTCTTCTAGGGGTTAAGGACAAAGGAGCTGCCATCAAGATTATGGAATGGGGTGAAGGCTGAGCTCTCTGTCAAATATTTGGATGAACTGAGGAGATTTCCTTGGTAGAAGTGAAGAAATTAAGACAAAGTAGACATAATGGCCTACTTTGTTCCCTTTTATCTGTAGTTTTGCTTTCCAAGTTTTTAGTTGCCCATAGTCAACTATTGTGTGAAAATAGGTTAGTACAGTACAATAGGATAATTTCAGGACAGAAACAAAAACCGCATTTACATAACTTTTATTACAGTATATCGTTATATTGTTCCTGTAGTATCACTAGTTATTGTTGTTAATCTTTTACTGTGCCTAATATATGAATTTAACTTTATTGTAGGTAGATATGCATAGAAAAAAAAAACATAGTGTATATAGGGTTGGGTACCATGTGTGGTTTCAGGCATCCACTAAACGTCTTGAAACATATCCCCTGTCTATTAGGGGGATTACTGTACATGGAGAGATGATGTGCGGAGTGGATTTCTGTTCAAACTTACAAGGCCCAACTCAAACCCATAAGTAAAATTTTTAGTGAGGCAGCAAAGCAACATTGTCATGGCTAAAGCTCTTAAAAATAAATTCAGTTGCTCTTGTGAAGTGGTGGATTCCCAAACTTTGAAATGGTAGAAACAGAATTTTATGGCTACCTAACAGAAATCTGATAATAGCAAAGCTACCAGATGTGTCATGGAAATTTCTTTCAACTTAAAGACTCTGTGATACCCTGTGTGATATTTGATCTAGACCCAGGGATGTTCTCCACAATATCTCTATTTTTCATTCATTTTTAGAAGATTTGCTCTTCTTTCAACAATTCCTAGCCTTTCTTTCCAACTCTTAGTAGTAGTCTACCTTTAGTGATATAAATAATTTAAATGACAAAGCTGAAGATCTAATATTATACCCCAGAGACACATTTCTCAACTAGGCCTGTTTCTTTGTTCTTGAAAAATGCAATATTAGTTTCAGCAATTACTTTATAACTTGGCCTTCTTTCTGGGTGGGAGGATGCTGAATAGGGTAAGGAAGGCATAAAAAATTTGTAAATAACACTAAAATTGTTTTTATCTGTTGATTCACGTATATAGGGATATATAAGTTTGCTACTACAACTTGTTAATTAGAAACACTTATCATTTGTAAACATTTTATTATTTCAGTCACCGTGATTCACAGTTACATGGTAGACAAAGACTGCCAGGGTAGAAAAAAGTAGAAAAACACAGAAGTCATTCCTAACATTAAGCGCTTGTTAACGAATAAGACATTCTGATGATGCGATTCTTATTTTGAATTTGAATGACATTTTATACTTGACTAAGAATTGATCAATAGGAGTCAAGCCTCCTAAATCCATTTTAGCCTTAAACATGCACTCAGAACTCAGCAAGTGACTGTAACATTAGACTGTTTAGTTGTTTTCCTTTTTACTAAAACAAAATTTTACTTAGAAGGATGAAAAGGAAGTCAGTCTTCCCTATAATATTATATTAAAGATAACTAAGAAAATCTAGAGAAGACAGTGTGGAAAACTGAGTCACAAACTTTTGGTAACATGAAGGAGAATACCATAGTCATTATGGCATATGGTGTTTTCCTGTCCTGACACAGCATAAATTGTATGAAGTCATTGAAAACCCCCAGAAGAAAGAGGTTATCTGACACTTTGTAGACACTCAATACATTCTGTTGAATGTTGAATAAATAAACCCAACTTTATCACAGTTGAATTTTAAATTCTTTAGGAAATTTTCACCGTTCTTGAAAATTTTAGGGTGACATTCTTTTACAAGGGATGCAGAAAACAGGCACAGTCGATTTTAAGACAAAAACATAATATTCAAGTCATCACAGCAATTGGATTTATTAATTGTCATGAGAGAGTTGGGAGGCAATCTTCACAGATTAATCTACCATAGTCCAGGTAATTGCAGCTATGTATGTCTTCAGAGTTAAGTTTTACATAGATAAATATTACGTACTATTGTAGCATTTGTACTATTGCATGAAATATGAGAATTTTAGGATTCTTAGTTTTTGCTACATATAAATAACCTAGATGGATATTATACACTGCAGTATTTAATATTCCATATACTATGCTTATATATTTATATATTATGTAAATAAAAATCTGAATTAAATAGGCGGCATGCCACATCTATACAAGGTAAGCATTATTTAGAAAAAATGGATTGTTTATTTATATCCTTAAATCAGAAATCCATTAAGTAATAATTTCTGATTGATAGTCCAAACATAGCTTGGACCTCAGCAGTGTTTGAGCTGAATAGATAAGATAGTACAACTCTCCAAATGTGCAGTTGGCAAAGTGCCCTGACCAAATTCAGAAAACATGTACAATTCAGGGATATAAACATGCAGAATTCTAGAAAATGGAACAGATTTGCAATCAGGCAGCATGGATATATAATCTTGTTTTCATAGATAATTCATGCAGATAATTAAGTGACCTTAGATATAGGATTGACTACAGCATAAAATCATTTTTTTCTATGTCAAAGCCTAATTCAAGGTGCTTGATAACAGAAAACATTCCAAATAAAGGGTTATAAATACAGAAAATAGTATTTTATACACAAACACATCCTCAAACACACCTCAATATATTGAGATTGAAGACATTACAATATTCTTATTTTCTTGTAGTTTTATTTACCACTCAAATACTCAGAGGTCATTCTGAGAAAATATCTTAGTTGTAGTTAATTTTGATTAATAGATTGTAGACTGAAGACAAGAAAATGCTTATCTTTGGGATGTCCGGTTTGAATCACAAACAAATGTATTCCTTATCGTCATTAATGCATATCTTTGCTGCTATTCCCTAGGGCTTTACATTTAGAATAGTTTGGAGCAAATTTAATTTAAAAAGTCTATGTCATTGCAACAGAAATAATATATGATTTTCAAGACACATTCAAGGAAGCAGGGAGAAAAAGAGCAAGACTAAGAAGGAGAATTTAGCAGCAGTTTAATTGCTTTCTCTTGTGTATTAATTCTGGGGTGTGGGGAGAGGGTTGGGGAAAGAGCAGAATTACATCAATGTTATGGGCTGGAAATTCTGCCACATATCCATTGAGAGAAAAATGCCTTACAAATATTTTTCAAATGATTTAGAGTTGGCTAAATCCAATGCATGTTTTTACCATGAATTTTTCATTTAAAGGGTTTTAAAAAATCATAGATTTTAAGAAAGAAAATGTAATCCATATGTTACTGATTCATTCACACTTATCATATTTTGCGTGAGTAAGCTGGTGTCCAAAAACGTTTAGTTTTTTTAATCAGGAAGTCACATTTTTAAAGCACCAAAAAGGACCTTGGACCTGGAAAGTTTCAAATTTCTATTTAAACTCAGAACCCAAGGAATTTGAGTGGGTTCTAAACTTGGCAACATGCCTTCATCCTAGTTAACGTATTGATGGAGTTATATATATTCATGTATATATGAGTTAAAAGTGAAGCTGTTAATTCTGTTTTGATATCAATGCTAGATATATTCATTCAGACTTCCTCATTTGCCATGAGGAAACAATTGGCAACTTGTTTTACTATTTAAAAAATTTTATGTATTGACCTATACATTTAAATATACAATAAGTGTTATCAAATATGTAACAAAGTTGGTGTATGGAAAAATGCATAATTTTCCCTAAGGGCTATTTGCTAATATGGAACACCGGCCTCTAAAATGTGATGAAAGAAGAACTGTGGAACAATGGGTCATGATGGCTAATTTTATAGGGAACACATGCATACAATATAATTTAAAACACATGCCACAGCAGTTATAGTAAAAGGCTCAGAGAATTAGAAAGGAATTCTGCTTCATAAAAAAAGAAAACAGTTCCCTCTTTATCCTGATAGAATTGCATTTCTCTTCTAGGAAAAAGATCCCATTCACTAATGTTTTAACAATTGCAAGGCCCACCCATAAGGTTCACATGTATTTTCTCAAATCTCCTCCTCCAGTTTTGGCCTATCCGCTGTGATTTTGCAAAGATGTGATATGAAATTAAAGGCAAATAGTCTAATATGCATCTGGCATCTTTCTAATGTAATATTTATTAATTGCTATTAAAACTAAATATTATGTGTCATCTATTACTCCCTCTCTCTTAAACAATGGACTGTAGTGCATTAATACAGGAATTTTAAGGGAGAGGAACAGGTCATTTTGTCCATTCCTCTGTCTCTAAGCAGACTTTAGTCTTACAGTAAAAACCTAAAGCAAGTTAGATGTTTGAGTGTACTACTTTGAAGAACTTAGGAGTGGCAAGACAAGACAATAAACTTCTAAGCAACTGGTTGCTAAAATTTTATCAGAATTTCTTTATTCATACCTCCAAAAAGAAAAAAAAAAAGCAAAGCAAGCAAACAAACAAACAAAATCCCCTCTCTCTTTGTGAGGGTTAATTTTATGTCTGTCAACTTGACTGGGACACAGGGTACCTAGATATTTGGTTAAACATTTATCTGAGGGTGTCTGTGAGGGTGTTTCTGGGTAAATTACCATTTGAATTGGTGGACTGAGGAAAGCAGATTGCCCTCTCCCTGTGGGTGGGCCTTATGGAATCCTTTGGAGGCCCAAACAGAACAAAAGGCTAGATAAGGGAGAACTTGCCCACCCTGTCTGTTTTTGAGCTGAGCCATTGGACACCAGTACACACATTGGAATTTACACCATCCGCTCTCCTGGTTCTCAGGCCTTTGCATTCAGACTGGAAGTACACCACTGGCTTTCCAGGGTCTCCAGCTTGCCGATGGCAGATCATGGGTTTTATCAACCTCCATAATGAGGGAGCCAACTCCTTACAATAAAAAATCTCTCTCTTTTTAGATAGAAAGATAGATATCTAGATACCACATTGGTTCTGTTTCTCCAGGGAACTCTGACTAATATATTTTTACTGTGATTTAAACCTATTTCCCCTTCCCTTATTCAATCCTATATAAAGAAGAACAATTTGCTAGTAACCTCATTATAAAACTCTTCATATTCTTGAATACAAATTGTGTATATTGTTTTTAAACCACAAGCCTCTAAACCAGAAAACATATTGTTAACATAAGATTTTGACTAATATTTAAAGTATGCAGAGTGGTTAGGATGATGCGATTTGCTTTTAGTTAGAATTAATCATATTGTGCGAATAAATGCCCCTCTAGCTGGGTTGGTTTCCCCAGCATTTGATTCTCATCCATCTGACCTATATTGTTTGTAGCTCTCTGACCAGCACGTGAATATGAGCCTCCCCTGCCTCCCTTGCTCTCAATATCAATATTGTGTCTTCAAACAGGAAGTGGATTTCATGCTTACTTGCTGCTTTCCAGTACTAGTCCTAAAGTCTCAGGGCTTTAATTATGACCAGACCTTTTTCTTGCAGACATAAAAGACATTGAATTTTACTATTCTGTTAATCAACTGCATAACATTACTGAACTATTATTATTGTTTTAGGAAATTCTTGTTAGTATAGAAGATTTATGATAAGAAAGTAAAAATTACAGAATTATGTATTTGAGATAATTACGGCTAAAAGTTTTAATGTATTTCTTTTCAAGATTTGACTATGTTCATGGTTTATCTTAAAGTGATTAATGTTGTAGGCTTCTTCAGCATATCAAAATATTTGTTTTTCCATGCAAATTAAATATTTTAGAAAACATAATTTTTAATGGCAGTGTAATATTTCATTTACTTAAAAATTTCATTATTGTTAAACTCTTCAATTCCTTTTTTTTTTAATCATTTGTGGAGTTACAGGATTAAAGAATATAAAGCTCTTTTGTCCTTAATAGCAACAAATTTGTTTCAAAAAATGTTGCACAATTTATTCTTCCACATAATGTATACATACATAGAAGCTGTTTTGTCACCCCCTTGCCAGCACTTAATAAAAATAAATAATATTTTAAAGGTAATTTCTGTTTGTAGTTTTAGAAATGAAAATGTTATCTTTCTGTGTATTTCTTTAATTGCTAGAGAGATAGAATAACTTTTTCAAATATTGGTCATTTTTACTTTTCTATACATTTTAGATTCATATTTTTAGAAAGTTTTTATATTCATGCTTTTATGTTTTGACTTATCTATTTGTTGATTATTTGTGTGCATATATCTATATATCATATATATATACACATATGTAATGTGTGTATATATATGTATTAACTCCATCAGCTGTTTTTATTTGTATTTTTATTGCTTTTATTCTTATTATAAAAGTAATTCATACTATCTTAAAAAGTTTGAACAGTATAACAATATACAAATGAGAAAGAGAGTCTCATGTAATCTCACTTGCAAGAGGCAACCACTGATAACAGTTTGGAGCACATTGGCCCAAACTTTTATTTCCTAATAGTGTTAAATGTTGATGGTTTCCACCTTCATCCATGCTCTTGCAAAGGATTTTTCTATTCATGCTTTTATGCTTGCTTTTATGTTTTGACTTATTTATTTGTTGATTATTTGTGTGCATACATCTATATATCATACATATACACATATGTAATGTTTACACACGTGTGTGTGTGTGTCTGTATATATATGTATTAAATCCCTCAACTGTTTGTACTGGCAGTTTTTTTGAGAAATTGAGGGTCCTCATTTATATGCAGTGCAGTTTATCATCTTTTTCCTTTGCGAGTGTTTCCATTGGTTTCATGTTTAAAAGGCCTTTCTCAGTCGTTTTTCATTTTACTGGCACACTTGTTATATGCTTGTCACTGTTGATCACAGGCTGGACACTCCCCAAGATCAAGGACATTAATTTACTTATTTATGTATTCCCAATACTCATTGGACTAGCAGAATGCCTGGATAAATACTAATATCTAATTACGTTTTTATAAAAAGCCAAAAGCACTGCCATGGCATTTTCCTCTAGTTTTTGAAGAATGGATAGAATTTCACTATTTAATAATTAAATGGCCAGTGCGGTGGCTCATGCCTGTAATCCCAGCACTTTGGGAGGCCAAGGCGGATGGATCACCTGAGGTCAGGGGTTCGAGATCAGGCTGACCAACATGGGGAAACCCCGTCTCCACTGAAAAATACAAAAATCAGCTGGGCATGGTGGCAGGTGCCTGTAATCCCAGGTACTTGGGATATTGAAGCAAGAGAATCGCTTGAACCTGGGAGGTGGAGGTTGTAGTGAGCCAAGATTGCCACTGCACTCCAGCCTAGGTGACAAGGCAAGACTTTGTCAGAAACAAATAAAAATTAAATAGGGTCATTGAAAAGCTATAATAAACAGAAGGAATGTAATGGTTAGAAGTTTACTAATATTTTGTTGAATGGCTGACTAAAAGATAAATTAAATGGTAGAAAAATCAGAATAAACATACTTTGAATAAATAATTTTTATTGTTCTCCAAATTTTAACTGAAAGTGATTTATAAACTGGAATTATTTACACTATGTAGATTTGCATTAGGGTAACGTGTTGGGGGCAGAATTCTGAGATGACCTTCAAGACCCATCGCTCCTTACCTCTTGCCCCCTACCTGCCCCCTGCCTCCTTGTTCTGTATAATCTCCCTCTCTTCAGTGTGGAAAAGACCTGTGAATATGATAACTGTCACTCTCATGATTAGATTACATTATATGGCCATGATGAAAGAATTTTTCAGATGGAACTAGGTCCTGAAGCAGTTAGAAAGACGACAGGCTTTCTTTGAGATCAGACATTCCATCTCCTTTATGCCTTGAAGAAAAAAGCCAGTATGAGCTCTAGAGCTGCAAAGAAATGTATTCTACCAACACCATACCAACTTGGAAGAGGATCCTCTACTTCAGATGGGGCCACAGCCCTGAACAACACCTAAATTGCAGCCGTGGGAGATCCTAAGCAGAGGATCCATATGAAACATGCTCAGACTTCTAGTCCTTGGAAACTGAGATAAGCCAGCCACCAAGTTTCCTAATTCTTATGCAGAAATAGAAAACAAATACACTTGCAAATATCCATCATGTGCACTAGAATTTTGTAAACCTTTTATCCAAGAGTTTGACTTCAAATATAACCTAAAGATTTACGATTTTTACTTGTCCATGAGAACGTCGAAGTGTTTGTACAAGTGAGACAAATCAACAAGCAAAAAACAAATAACCACATTAAAATATGAGCAGGCTGGGCAGGGTGGCTCACACCTGTAATCCCAGCACCTTGGGAGACTGACACAGGCAGATCACCTGAGTTCAGGAATTCTAGACCAGCCTGGCCAACATGGTGAAACCTGGTCTCTATTAAGAATACAAAAATTAGCTGGACGCAGTGGCACATGCCTATAACCCCAGCTATTCCAGAGGCTAAGGCTGGAGAATCGCTTGAACCTGGGAGATGGAGTTTGCAGTGAGCCGAAATTGTGCCACTGCACTCCAGCCTGGGTGACAGAGCAAGACTCTATCTCAAAAAACAAACAAACAAACAACCACGCACACACACTGAAATAGCTAGCATCTCACACCAGTCACAATAGCTCTTATTAAAAAGTCAAAAAACAATAGATGCTGGTGAGGAGAAATGGGAATGCTTATACACTGTTGGTGAGAATGTAAATTACTCCAGTCACAGTGGAAAGCAGTCCAGAGATTTGTCAAAGAACTTAAAACAGAGCTGCCATTCAACCCAGCAATTGCATTACAGAATATAATCCAAGAGAAAATAAATCATTCTACCAAGAAGACACATGCACTTGCATGCTCATCACTGTGCTATTCACAATAGCAAAAACATGGAATCAACCCAGGTGCCCATCAGAAAGGCCCATCAGATAGGATACAGAAAATGTATCCCATCAGATAGGATACAGAAAATGTTGTACATGTATGCCATGGAATACTATGCAGCCATAAAAAAGAAAAAAATCGTTTCCTTTGCAGCAACATGGATAGAGCTGGAGGCCATTATCCTAAGCAAATTAATGTAGAAACAGAAAATCAAATACCTACATGTTCTCACTTACAAGTGGGAGCTAAATGTTGAACACACATGGATATAAATATGCTCAGAAAGTTTGAGCACACAATTATATAAATATGGGGAAAATAGACATGGTAGACTACTAGAGGGTGGGGGAAGTGGGTTAAAAAACTACCTTTTGAGTAGTATGCTCATTACCAGGGTGACGGGCTGTGCACTTCAAACCTCAGCATCTGCACATATATCCCCTATATCTAAAATAAAAGTTGAAATTAAAAAAAAAAAAAATCAGTAGAAGCATAGTTAAATACTGGGCTTTAAAACTAGAGATGGTGAATTGATATATGTATCTATTGCCACTTCATTCTCAGATTCCACTGCAGAAAATAGGTGAAGTTTATTACAGAAAAATAGTAGATAGAAAAATAGTAGATAGAATGTCACTAGAAAATAATTCCAAAAAATTTGGAAAATATAAAACGAAGAAAGCATCTTGAGAGACAACTAAGAGTGTCACAGGGTCAATGTACTAGGTTCTGAAGAACCCTGGCCTTTCCAGTTGCTGCTCTGGATGCTAGAAGTTAAGGAATTAATACCTTCAACAGTTGAATAAAAGACGTTTTCTACATGGAATTGTATGTTCCACCAAAATACATAGACAGGCAAAATAAGCAGTTTAGACATCAGAAGACCCTTTCTTACCTAGCAACTGGACAGTGTGCTATAGCAAAATGAAGGAGTTAAAAGAAAAAGCAAGTTATAGTCACTAGAGGACAGTGAACTCCGGGACAGAGGTGAGTAGACTCAAGTAGCAGCTTAGTGAGAGACCTAGAGAGAAACCAATCTAGACAGAAATCCAAGAATGGAGGACCCTAGAAGCAAAGACTACAGGAGAAAATAAAGGAGCAAGGTTTGTTAGAAAAGATAATGTTATGGATGATTCGGAATAAAGGAACTATGTATGTGTACCAAATCATGTAAGTGAAAGACATAGAACATTTATTGGTTAGGGGATTGATTATATGAGTTATGGTAAATCCATGACATAGAATACTATACATCCATTAAGAAAAATGAAACACATCTATATGCATTGATATGGAACATACCTAAAATATATTATTGATTGAAACGACAAGGTAAGAAGCAATACATATGTTAAGCATCCATTACTGGTTTTTAAAAGATGGATACACAAATTTCCATTATTAACTTCTATATGCAAACACTAGCTCTAGAAGGTAATTTGGTAATAATTGCTGTGGTTAGGGGAAATGAGAGAACTGAGGAAGGAGGGATGGGAGAACTGAGGAAGGAGGGATGGGAGGAAGGCTTCCTTCACCTGCAGACTTTTACAAATTATTTGGTTATCATGTACATGTATTGCCTATTCTAAACAACCTGAATTTTTCACCATGCATATATATAATCTAGTCAAATTAATGCACCTTCACCCCATCTGGTCCTTTCAATTTCACTTACTTAGCTCCACTTTTTCTTTTTTTTTTTCCATAGGCCTAACATTCTAACTTATTTTATGACTTATTCATGTGTTATATTTTTATTCGTTCCTTATATCCTACTGCTAGATCATAAATCCCAGAGAGTTCGGAATGCTTTGCTCTTCATCCCAACAACCTACAGTGGAACTTGGCACATGCGGAGTAATCTGTAAATATTTGCTGAATAAGCATTTAACAAATATTTACAGAGAAAGGAGAGACAAGATTGCAATACTGCAAAGCAGACATGAAGGGCCCCTATAGCAATGGACTCTGTGAATGAACTGACAAGAATAAATGTGAAAAAAATTAATAAACACATGGTGTATTTTAATATTAAAATGATGCAACAGATAATGATGTTGTTATATAGACATAGATTCTCTGTAAATTATAAGTAAAAACGCATATAACAAAATAGAATTTCTTGTTGTATTTTTAAATTCAAGTTTTAGAAATGTAGTCATGTATAGATAAAAAACAGGGAGATATTATATACACAAAATAGCAACAGTGGTTATACCCAGGCAATAACATACTTTTAATTTTCTTCATATTACAGTGTTTTCAGTATGAGACAAAGATTGTAAAAACTGATATTCCTTTTCCTATAACATCTGTGGAAATAAATGTTCATATTTATTTTAAAAGCAGATTAATTAAAATGCCTATTTTTGTAACCATCATTTTAGTCTTTATCTTACAATATTTTAAAAATATGTAATATACAAAACATATTTGAAGACCTATGTTTTTAATATTACTAGAATCTTTGAGTAGGAAGTCTTGCATTTACTGTAGTTGAGAACACCAAATGCAAAACAATTGCTGAAAACAACATATTAAGTGTATGTGACAGTAGAATAGTATAGATATGTCAGAATTTTCAGCAAGGAAAGATCACTGTTACCTAGAGGAATACAGTAACCTTGAGGAATGGGTAAAAATTATAAGAAGAGAAAATAATTTATCAAGAGAGAAAGTGGCCATGAGTAGAAGAACAGAGTGAGTTAGGGAATCCTTTTACTTTTAGATCGGAGAAGTGGATGATAACAGTAGAATAGTTTTAAATTTTCAGAGTGGTTTTGTGTACATTGTGTCAGATATAAACAGGGTTAAGTGATGGAGAGCAAGGGCTATGGGGGCGGATAGATTAGTTTTCAAATCCCAGTTCCACCATGACATGACGTGGCCAAGAGAAAGCTAGCTTTGAAGTCTATTAGCCCTACAGGGAGGGTTGCTATGAGAGAGTTCAAGGAGAGAACATGGGGAATCACCCAACTCTGTTTCTGACACACCATGGTTGCTGCATAGCAGTCAGTTCCTTGCCTCTTCCCACCCTCCTGCTCTCACAACATCCATGTGGAGGAGACAGGAAGAATAAGACGACAAACCGAGTCCCAAAGATGTTAACTTGTTTACAATCACTAACACTAATAAGCAGAGGACCCAGATCATCTGACTTTTAGCTCAGTGACAGTGACTCTCCATGATGACTAACTCTTAACAGGAACACCAAGAGAATCATGATGTGGGATTTTTTTTAGTTGAGATCAGTTATTTCATTATCACAAGCCTTCATATAACATGATATGCTATTTTCTCTGATGGATTTACCATGATCCAAAGTCTGTTCTTCAATTTTGTAGGTTTATGAACATGATTTTCAGAGCACACAGAGTATATTAACCTTTCTGGAACAAACTCACATTAATTAATTTCACAAAGGAATTTCCTTGAGAAGACTCTTTCTTAAATATCTCTGCAAACCCAGATAGAACCTAGAATGAAACAGTCAGTGCACATCATAAAACCAGAATGCAAATTTATTAATTTATCCTACAAATATAAATGTCAAAGGTCCTTGAAAGAAAAAACAAACAAACATATAAAACCAAATAAGACTCTGAGCACGCCGTTCAGGGCAAAGAACATTGCCTGGAATTTCTGTCCTGCATAGCCCCACACACTTTCTCCTGCTTAAGAATGGCTTTGCATATTCACCTTGTCTTCATTTTATGGTTTAACTTTCAAATGGCACTTTTTTTTGGAATATCTACAGTGTGTTGTGCTATCTGTCCTCAATCTGATGCAGTGATTTCAACCTTTTTACCCCAGAAAGCTAGTGGGTGACATTCACGCACCAGGATCTTATTTATAAAGCCTTCCGTTCTCTCTCACTCAGAAAAGGATATCAGAAAGCAGATAAGTGGGAGTGATAGTTCAGGATAACCTTGACTTCTAACTCACAAACAAAAGTAAATCATTTGCTAACTTTGAACTATTAATAGTAACAAATTACTTGCAACAGAGCTCAGGACAGATTGTGAGGCACCCTTGGATCTTGACCTCTGTACCTAATGAAGAAGATAAGTGGTTGTTTGCGTCTCTTAAATTTCTCATATTGAAGAGAACAGTAACACACATAGCACATAAGCAATTTGCAATTTTACTTTATGACAGAGAAAGCAAATTTTATATCATGAGGAAGACTTCTGTCCTTAAACTTTTAAAGAATGAAAGAATTGCATCAACTCTTTACCAGTGGGCCATTTTGTCTGTGCCTGTAAAGGAAAAAGAGAGGCATATAGATTATTATTTAAAAAGATCATGAGTCTATTTATCTTACAAAATAAAAAGAATAAAGAAAAGATAAAAAAAGGAAAGGGAAAAAGAAAATAAATAAGCTCTAAATTCCTAGGTTCCTTAGGCTTTAAGAAGACTAAATATAAACCCATAGCTTACTTTTTTTCCATTAAGTAAAGAACTTCTAATTCTAGCACAAGTCTGAGGTCTGTGCAGCACTTTGTGCTTTCTCAGCCTCTTCTTGTATTTGTGGGTCAAAAGAGAAGTCAGTAGGGACTTGTATTTCCTGTCTCATCTTTTCCTTCCTCCTTTCTTAAAACTTTGTGCGAAATCAACTTTATAAAACGCTGAAGAGAGCCATGTCCATTAACTTCTGAAATGTCTGCCATAATTCTTATTTATTTCCAAGTAGACTTTTCTCCCAGGGCATAGATCAGGATGAATTGTAGTATATATGGTATGTATCACTATATGAAATATTTTATCTTTCTCTTACTTGAGTGTTACTGTATATAATATTCTGATCTATTTATGATCATTTCTTTGCTACTGTCCATTTGCTCTCCATTCCCTAACACATTGATAATTCTTTGAGAAGAAATTTAAGTGAGATTTGTTTTCTTTCTTTCTTTCTTTCTTTCTTTCTTTCTTTCTTTCTTTCTTTCTTTCTTTCTTTCTTTCTTTCTTTCCTTTCTTTCTTTTCTTTCTTTCTTTCTTTCTTTCTTTCT